>NC_051211.1:1460000-1525000 GCF_015220715.1 Pygocentrus nattereri | reverse complement strand
TCACGCCAGAGATTTTAAGTTTCTGATGACATGCAAAGGCTGCTGGAGGATAGAACCTGCTTAACATTTAACGGCGGTGTTGAAGCCCCTGAGCAAACACAAGCACTCACCCGTAGCACTACTACTGCTGGCTAATCCACTGGCTCATGAAGTTAAACAGCTCACTGGGGAGGTTTTTGGCTGCGATCTTCCTAGAAATGGTCTGAAAACTGTGTTCTAGGACTGCTGGCTTCGTTGCTTTTCGCTTTATTTCATGCCAGTAATCAGTGTCAGGAATGCGGTAACAGGATCCTGCAGCATGCTTATTTGCTTTGTCTTCATTTTCAGGCCATCACAGCCTAAACACACACCTTCTAGACATGTCCACCAAATTAAACATGACTGTGAGTGATATTCAGCTTTTATTTAACCAGGTAATTCATTAAGAATGGGTTCTTATTTGCAGTGGTGGCCTGGCAAGCAGCAGATGTAGGAAAAGAGAACCACAAAGAGAGATTATATAACAATGGGAAGTTACTAAGACAATAAAGCTGTTGTATTTGGTTGTATCTACCAAAAAGAGTCATCACGTCAAAGTTTATTCATGCAGTGCTTTTTAAAACAGGTGTCGTCATAAAGCAGCTTTACAGAAAAATCCAGGTCCGAGCCCCCATGAGCGCCGCCAACAGCGACAGTGGAGAGGAAAAACTCCCTAAGAGCAAGAAACACTGAGAGGAACCAAGACTCAGAAGGAGAACCCGTCCTCCTCTGGACCACACCGGACAGCAAACAGCACTAGTATAAAGTATTATAGTACAAAACGAGAAGAACCAAGCTCTTCCATTATTACAGTGTCAAGCCTGTAATGATAACAGAACCCCTTTTTGGTTCTGTGTATAACAATTTTCAAAAACGTTCTATATAGAACCCTCTAAACCCATTCTCCATCAGTCTGAAGAACCCTTTCATGATGCAAAGAACCCTTAACCCTTAGAACCCTAAGATTTTGGGGAAGTGTTTTGGTATTTTTTGGGTCAATTCCCATTACAACTGCAGTTATATAAGTATTGACATGTGACGGTCACACAAAATCATCAGGAGACCCTGGGCTGCTCAGATATGCCAGAGTTTGACATGTATTTCTGAACAAATATTTACCCAGTGTAATTTTTAAATAATAGAGATCTTGAAAACAGGTGCAGTCGTAGTTATCTTTTCAGAAATTGTTATTCTGGAGTGTCTGTGAGCTGAAAGAGCAATAATTTAGATGGTGATTCATTCTGTTGGTTATTATGAGTGAAAATAAACATTTAGCATAAGGCGGGCGTGTTATTTATAGATTTTCTGTCCTCTTGGATTCATATTGAGCGCTAAAACTCTGATACACAGCAATACAGGGTTTATTTTTAATTACAGATTGAGTTGCATTTTTAATATCAGGTATTTTTAAAACTCAAAATCAAACAAACTGAAAGCCCTTTGTGTATAATATAAGTCTAAAAGCAGAGGCGTCGTATAACAGTAGCGAGGGGGTTTTGGTGATTTTGGAGCTGATCTGTTGCTGATGGATGGTCACAGGTGGATGAAATCACTCTGGATGGTGAGGTCAGAGTCTGATGAGTGACCTGATTGTGAATATTGTCTCTGTTTTAACCCTTTTTTAGAATATGGAGGCCAAACAGCAGAGCAATAATACCAGGATTTTAACTGATTTTCTAAGCCGAATTACTCACTGATGCTGACATCACAGCTCGATGACATCATACTAGCTAGTTAGGGCAGGGTCTGCTGAATGTCCAGATAAGAGGACCATGTCTGTGTCTAAAACCATTCGGAGTTTTTGAAGGCTAGAATTGACCTATCGTTTTTGCCCGCAAATTGCGGTCTCTGGGTCCTTCCTTACTTTGTAAAAAGAGTTCATTGAAGTGACTAAGTTTGTTGGAATGCTAGAGTTATTAATATTTAGTCCCCACAGAATGTTTTGCTCACATTCTCAACAGAGAAAATATCATTTTTGATTCTGTACATAACTGTATGTAAATGTTAAAGCTCAGTCTGAGGAGCTGGTTGATGATTCTCTGAACTAATCAAACCCATTCAGTGGTGTTGAGGTCTGGACTCTGGGGTGGTCAGTCCATCGTTCAGCTTCTCTGTTTGATGTGTCCGTCTCCTTTTCTCAGTGAGGTTCCTCTTGATCAGCTACACGTCCTTTCAGACCCACAGCACTGAGTGGTCTTCTCACAGTGGAAGGATGGACAGAAACACCTGTGGATGTTCTCAGATCTGAAGCAGCTTGATGTTCTCCTCTCTCAGAGATCAAAGCTTTCAGCGCTGTTTATCTGATCTGGGCAGTCTTGGGGTCGACCAGCTCTTCCAGGTGATTGTTAGAAGCCCCATTTTCTCTGGGGCTTTTACTCATTTCTTGAACTTTATGCTTGTGTGAGAAAGGAGAAAGATAATCTGCTCAAAAATATGCAGAAAAATGAATATGCTTTACTTGTACCGACCAAAACTAAATGAAACTGTTAGTCATGTTTGTCATGATGATTCCAGCTTTACCTCAAGCACGTCACAAATAAACTAGAACTAGAACCTTACTTTCCATTGGTTCCTATAATGGTCGGTTCTTCTTCTTGAACATGTGGTAGAAAACTTCCCAACAACGTAAAAACATTTGGCTTAAATATTTGCTGCCCAGCAATACCAGGTAATTTTAACTGGACATGGCCATCTGCAGCCACAGGCTCATGACCTTATTTTGCTGATGGAATAATAAACACTGGATTACTTGATTAAGGTTCATTAGGAGCTCCAGCCAGGAGGCAGATGAAAGATAAGAATCAAATGACGGTCTAAAGGGGTATAAGCAAGGCTCTTTGTAGCCCCTGACTAATCTACTGGAGATAATCTGGAGATTATTTCTCTCCTGCTCTCCTCTTCGCCTCCCTCTCTCTCTCTCTCTCTCTCTCTCCCTCCCGGTCAACAGCGCTCAGCCCAGCTCCTCTTCACTCACATCAAAAGCTTCTCTGTGATGATTCCCTGATGACCTATTATGCAGGCTCTGTCTCAGCCCAGGTGTGCCGTCGTACAGTTCCCAGCTTTGCCTCGTCTCTCAGACGTCATGATTAGCTTTAAAAGGAAAAATATCCTGTCACTGTTGGGAAGCAGAAGTAAAACTGGCAGAGTTCTACAGCTAAACATGTCTGTCCTTTTAAAGGTTTACCCCGAAGAGATTTGTCGTCGTTTCTTTCTCCTCTGTAATTCATCCATACTTCTAAGAATGCGCTGCATTCTGAGTAGATTAGGCGTCGCTTCAGAGCTCAGAGCTGCGGCAGAGGAGTGGCCATCAAATGAGATCAGAAGAGAGAACTCCACCACCGGCCGGTCTGAGAGCGACTGCCTCGCCAGGCAAACAGAGGGAGTGGATCTATTAGATGCTCCTACATGATGAGTGGATGTGATAATAAGGGTCCCAATTCAGGAGCCGCATCCTTCGAAGGCTGCGTAGACCCGCAATGCCTGATCCGAAATGAGACGGTGGATTTCTTGTTCGCACCACAGCACCGCTGTTCCCTGCCCTCACCACTGCATCACAAAACAAGCTCTTTGAAGACGGAGCCGGAAAGGCTGATTTTAGTGTGTTACCGTTTCATCTATTATGGTTTATTATTAAGGTTTGGACATGTGTTGAGGAGGAATAGTGGATATATTGGGCAAAGAATGTTGGAGATGGAGCTGCCGGGTAGAAGGAGAAGAGGTAGACCTCAGAGAAGGTTTATGGATGTAGTGAAGGTGGACATGGAGATGGTTGGTGTGAAAGTAGAGGAGGCAGTGGATAGGGCAAGACCGTTTCATCTAAAACAGAATGAAACGCTAGTGTGAGTTTATCTTCAGAACACATTGGCTTTTTGTTATCATCTGTTTCATTCGCTATTCGACTCAGTTTATACCCAATACTCACATTAAAAGCGCCTCCTCAGTCGCCGTTCGCTCCTCTGCTGATGCCGTGTTCTCGAATCCTCGCCGGCAGGTGAACTTCGAGATATGTTGGCCGGTGAGGGATGCACCTGTTGGACCCTTTGTTGGAAAAGAATGGGAAAGAAGGACACATTCCTCAGCCGTGTGTGAAGGAGCCTTGGAAATGGTACAGTCTAGTCGAGCCACTGTAACGCAATCAGCCTTCAGACGCACCCTTCAAAGGATGCAGCCCCTGATTGGGACAGAGCTATGGACAATGAGCATAGAAACAAGGTGGGTGGATGAAGGCTCATGAGACTTGTTGAGACTTGAGACTTGTTGAGGAGAATGAGGAGTTGAGAATCCCAACCCAAACTCTAACTGTATTTCTCCTACACTCTATGAGGACGCAGGAACTTAGAGCCTCTGGCCGTGACAGCCTCACATTCTGTAATATTCTTACTGAAATTAGAGATTTTGACTTTCAAGTGAAATATTGCAAAGATCACTTTTTTTCGGCTCACCACCCCCCCCCACTCCCCCCCCTCTTTGGAGGACATCTTTATTGTTTATTTTATTATACGGCTAGAAAAAAGCAGGAAAAAAGCCTCCCAGTCGTGTCCATGTGTTCGTGTTGTGTTTTGATCTTCCATGTGCATTTGTTTTGGTTTCCTAGTCTGGCCCCTTGTTTTGGTGAGACCTCCCCTGATTATTCTCACCTGTGTCTCCACCTGTGTCTTGTGAACCCTCGTTAGCCCTCTTGTGTTTCCATTACTCTTGGGCTGATCTTTGTCTGTGTTTGTCTGAACTGTTATCTGCTGTGTTGGATGTTCTGTTTGTTCTGCTCTGCTTGTTTTATTGGATTCTGGTTTGTCCGCCTCTTCGCTCCTCGTTACAATAACATTCAACCTTTACTACTTTTTGCATTTTTTTAACTATTATAACCGAGATAATATTCCAAAATAATGAAGAACAGAGGATTAGGGTTAGGTGCTGTGTGTGCTGTGTGTGTGTGTGTGTGTGTGTGTGTGTGTGTGTGTGTGTGTGTGTGTGTGTTAGTCTGACAGAGATTAAAGCGTAGACAGACGGACCAACAAACAGACAGCCAAACATACATATGTATATTGAATGTTTTCAATGTAATCGTGTAAGAAAGGGTTTAAGAAATTTAATATTTCATATTCATGCCATATTTGTGTATACGTGTGTGTGTGTGTGTGTGTGTGTGTGTGTGTGTGTGTGTGTGTGTGTGTGTGTAAATTGGTGTGAGTTGATATGTGTAATTGATGTATATGTGAACTAAGTATTGCAAGTAAAAAGTGTTCACTGAAATGAGGGGATTGATTAACAGGCTTAGACGGAGGTGGGTGGATTACAGGGCTAACAGTAAAGATTACTTTAAAAAGTTGGTTCTTCAAGGGTTCTTTAGTAAAGAAAATGAACATTCAAAGAACGCTTTGCATGCTGAGAAGGTTCTTTGTGTCATGAAAGCGTTCTTCAAATGAATAGAGTGTGCTTTACATGGTTCTTTATAGAACCTTTTTTTTGCTCTATTTAGCACCAAAAAGGGTTTTCTATTGCTTTAAGCTTGAAATTGTAACAATATAACCTACTGTGTTCTGCATAGCACCAAAACCTCCATCTCCATCAATCTGAAGAACACTTTCAAGATGCAGTGTTAATGAGAAGGGTTCTTTTAGTGTCCATGGTTCTATATACAATTATTTCCTTTACTAAAGAACCGATGTTGGTGACCTTGCTGTGCACAGTGCAGTCTGGCAGGTACTGGCACCGCTACTGAGGGGTGATGTGAAAGGGAAACTAGGAGAGGTCTCAAGGAGAATCTACAGAACATCCACTGTTATTTACGAGCATAAATGGAAAAATCCCTGCTGTTCATATTTGCTTAAAAGGAACGTCTTAATAAAAGTGTAGTTAATTAGTATTAATCATGTTTATGCCTTCTCCACTCTGCCTTAAATCTTTCATCTGGATGTCCTCCACCTTTCTCATAGCCAGCAGCGTGGTGCATCTGCTGTGAAGAGCCGTGGTCTCACGTGATTAACGGCGGAGTTTAATTATCCAGGCGCTAGTCCTCCAAGCCAGAGTCGCTTTGAAGTGAAGGGAGTCACGAGGCTTAAAACAATGCAGGTTCCCTCAGAGGTGAAGCAGAGCCTTCACTAAGAAACCTTCCACTGACGCTTTCCAACTGAACGGCCGGAGGACGACAAAAGACAATTCTGAGAAAGTTTCGCCTCTGTGACGGAACGTTCTCACTGGTAGATTTGTTCCCTTTGTCTGGACCAAAGCAGAAAGTGGAACCTTGTTGCATTTTAGGTCTGGTTTGCTTAGCATTCACACTGACATCAAACCAAAAGATGTGAACAAAAGTCAAACAAGTGAATGGTCACTAATGATTGGACAGATTTTATGATGTTCTGTGGCATGTCTGAGAAATGTTCTGCATGTTTATTCTGGGTGTTGTTCTCCTGCTGTTCTCTGGATTTATTCCGATAAAGACTCAAGGGTCCAAAAATTTGCTCGTGCATCAAATTCAACGTCTTTATATATGTTTCTCTCTCTTTGTGATAACCCAGCACAGAAACACGGTTGAAATATCTCCTCAATCTGTAGAGTCACCACTCATCTGATGGACTGGGTGTGGCGAATGCCAGGAGGACGTTACCTGCCAGACTGCACTGTGCCAGCTGTAAAGTTTGGTGGAGGAGGGATGATGATATGGGGCTGTTTTTCAGGGGTTGGTCTAGAACCCTTAGTTCCAGTGAAGGGAAATCTTACTGCTTCAGCGCCTAAAGATTTTGGACAATTATACACTTCCAACTTTGTTTGGGGAAGAACATTTCCTGTTCCAGCAGGACTGAGTCCCAGTGACCAAAGCAGCTCCATAAAGGCAGGACTGGGTGAGTTTGTCGTGGAAGAACTTGACTGACCCTCACAGAGCCCTGACCCCAACCCCATCAAACACCTTTGGGATAAACTAGAATGGAGATTGTGAGCCAGACCCTCTCGACCAACATCGGTGTCTGACCTCACAAATGCTCTTCTGGATGAATGGACAGAAATTCCCACAGACAAATTCTAGAAAGACTCCCAGAAGCTGTTAGAGCTGCAAAGAGGGACCAACTCCATATTAATGCCCATGGATTTAGAATGGGCTTATAAGAGCTCCTGTAGGTGTGATGTGTCGATGCCCCAGTACCTTTGTCCATACAGTGTGGCTGTTAGGCAAAGCCTTGCTTACTGTGTGGTGTGGCTGTGGCCGACTACAGTCCTTTAATAAAGCACTGCAACCTGTGCGTCAGCTGTGCACTGGAGAAACCTTGATACACATTTATACATAATATAATCTGTGTGTGCAATTAAATGTGAGTATGTATTTTTTTATGACTTCAAATGTGCCTCTGCCTCACTTAACCCCTCATAATCTCAGGTGTATTACATACAGAGGTGTATAACTCAGTAACTATGAGGACTTTAATGCAGACTGGTTGAGCTGTTCTTAGGTTATAAGAGTGTATAATTAAACTTTGGGCCAGCCGGCGGAACCATGGCCTGTTACGGTGTTAAAAACCAAACTATATGTTCTATAATCATAGATCCTGAGTTTAGATTAGATTAGATGAGATTAGATTAGATTTAACTTTATTGTCATTGGTCAGAGTGCAGGTACAGGGCCAATGAAATGCAGTTAGCATCTAATCAGTATTATTTGCATATAAAGTGCAGAAGGACAGTGTAGTGATAAAAAATGTAGATATGTAAGTATAACTATAATACACACTCACCGGCCACAGCTGTTAACACAAATAGCTAATCAGCTAATCACACGGCCGCAGCTCACTGCATTCAGGCCTGTAGAGGTGGTCAAGACGACTTGCTGAAGTGCAGACCGAGCATCAGAACGGGGAAGAAAGGGGATTTAAGGGGCTTTGAACGTGGCGTGGTTGTTGGTGCCAGACGGGCTGGTCTGAGTATTTCAGAAACTGCTGATCTGCTGGGATTTTCACGCTCAACCATCTCTAGGGTTTACAGAGAACGGTCCGAGAAAGAGGAAATATCCAGTGAGCGGTCAGTTGTGTGGACGAAAACGCCTTGTTGATGTGAGAGGTCAGAGGAGAATGGGCAGACTGGTTCCAGATGATAGAAAGACAGCAGGAACTCAAATAACCAACCAGAATCTCTGAGGAACGTTTCCAACACCTTGTTGAAAGTCTGACATGAAGAATTAAGACAGTTCTGAAGGGAAAAGGGGGTCCAGCCTTTTACTAGCAAGGTACTAGGTGTACCTAATAAAGTGGCTGGTTAGTGTATATGTGTATGTATATATATCTACAGTGTTAGTGGAGAGCGCACGATAAGGTAGTACATCCCATGAGGTGTGGGAGGACCTGTGGGAGGGGCATATGTAAAAATATGCAGAGTATGTTTTTTTACGAACCAGAAAAGTTCCGCAGAACGGACATGGACAGCTTGTTCTGTCTTTGGTCCTTAAAGAACTACTTGCATGATTAACTGGTTCTCAGCACAGCGAAACGGTTCCTCAAGATTGATAGAGGATGTGTTGAATACGGTTCTATACAGCACCAGAAAGGTTCTGCTATCATGACAAGCTTGACATTGTGACAGAAGAAATCATTTTGGTGCTAAATAAATGAATATTTGTGGCCGTTGTCTGTTTATTCTTTAATATTTCCTCGTGAACAAACCAAATATGCAGCTTTGTAAACGGCACTTTCTGACTAACTGGCACAACAGCAGGATAGTTTGTGTTTCCGCAGCACATGTGCACCGGAGCTGTGGGCGTTCGCTTCATGTTCAGAGCTAAAATGAGTGCGATAATTAGAGCTGTAAGTAAAATCAAAGCATTTCGTGTTTTAATTTGGTGAAAAAGTCGTGTCTTTGGTCTTTTTTGAGCTTTCTGTGTAGTATCCATCAACACGTCCACCTGCTGGGGGGAGGTGTAAATACGTAGGAACTACAAAGCTCAGCATTAAAACTACGCAGCCTTTGTAAACACGTATTTCATAACTAGCCTAAGTTTGAACTCGCAAACAGATGGTGCGACTGGCCCCAGCTTATTTGGGCACTTTACAACATAAGAAGCACTATGATTAAATAAAAGTGCTTGACTTTTACTGGGACAGAGTTCAGACTGTAAAACAAAAACATCTTTTAATTGAAGGCAGAACTGAATCAGAGACCAAATCAAGAGCAGGGCTGGATACAAGCAGACGCAGAAACCCTTCACTGTCAGACAAAGCCACATCCGCGATAAGCAGACCTGCGACACCGGCGCACTGCCGGATGATTGGAGCCGTACAGCGGGGTCCTTGAAGTGAGCTCTTGATCAAGCTGCTCGCTCGGTACAGTGAAGCAGAGTTCAAGGGAGCTATTCGGGACCGCCATGAATAATACACTCGCCGCATCGCCGCGTTTTCATCTTCTGAGTCTGTGGGCCGGCTCTGGGACTGATATTAAGGATCCAAACAGAGGAGGTCTTTCACTGGGAGCCAAGGCTCCACGACTGTGCCTACCTGGTGTCTCTCAGCGCTGAGGATGACGGCCTTTCATTGCTGTGATTCAGAGGGATTCGCTACCAGCTCCAGTAATCAGCAGCAGACAGCCAGAGCAGTCTGAATACAAAAGCCTCGTTATATAAACACTGAAAGAGATGAAGAGGGAGCCACGCTGCTGTTCAGGAGAAGAGTACGACGTTTATATTCTGGGGGAATGTAGGAATTTAATGTTTGCTTGGATACAATATGTAATTGGTACAGCAAACACCAGTATTACTGTAGAGGAGGGATGCCGTGACACTAAAACTGCTAATATAGACGTAAAATATAATTTCGTATGTTTAAAAAACATTTGAATTGAACATTTCAGAATATATTGTCATATTAACCAAATATGCACCGGTCAGGCATAACATTCTGACCACCTCCTTGTTTCTACACTCACTGTCCACTTTATCAGCTCCACTGACCGTATAGCTGCACTCTGTAGTTCTACAGTTACAGACTGTAGTCCATCTGTTTCTCTGATACTCTGTTACCCTGTTCTTCAGTGGTCAGGACCCCCATGGACCCTCACAGAGCAGGTGCTGTTTGGGTGGTGGATCATTCTCAGCACTGACGTGGTGGTGGTGTGTTAGTGTTAGTGTTGTGCTGGTCTGAGTGGATCAGACTGTAACGTTGGGGAGCAATGATGATATGCGGAGATAAGCGAGATTTATTAAGGGCAAATCCAGAATCAGGGTCAAAAGGTTCCAGGGTTGGAGAGCCAACACGGAGAGATTGGGGAACAGACATAACGAACAGGAAAACAGACTAAATACCCAACGGAGGCTGGAAGAACAAACAACAAACAACATAGACCAAACAAAGCAATACACTACCATACCAAACATTACATATCAAACACTTCAAACAAAGACCAGCAAACTCACAGTGGAACACACAGGGCTTAAATACAGGTAACGAGGGATAACAAGACACAGGTGGCTAACCAGACACAGGTGGAAGTAATTAAGGGCAGGGTCTGAAAACAAGGGGGCAGGACTGGGAAGAAACAAAACAAAAGCACATGGACGGACTAAAACAAAACAAAAGCACATGGATGCCTGGGAGGGGCCAATCGTGACACAGACACAGCAGTGCTGCTGGAGTTTTGATCTTATAATATGATCTTATAATATTGCAACAGTCTCATAATGAGAAATATTACAAATATTATTACAAATATTAACTACATTTTAGATGTTTTCACTCACAAAGATGTCCTTTCCTGCAGTCTCCCTACTACAAACCACGGTCATACAGTTATTTTTCCCCCAACCGACTCCCTTTCGTGACTTCTCGAGACAGAAAAAGCGGCCGATACGGTTCTTAAATATGCGATCCGTAATGAAATTTGATTCTAATTCTCGGAGTCAGCCGTTTAAGCCCCCATGCAGCTCTGTTTCATGACAGCCGCAGCCTTTCGCTCTCTGCGGAGCTGTGAGCTGAATTTCTCAGCTGTGGAGAGGCTGCCGTCCAGGGAGGCTCTCTGCGAGCAGAGGAGGAGATGAGACAGAAGGAACCTCTCAAGGGATTGAAAGAGAGAGAGAGAGTGAGGTGGGGGTCTCAGAGCAGCACATCTGAAGGAAGACATGAAGGGGAAGCGGCCTCTGCCTGTGCCCCAAACAGCCAGACAAATATCTCGCATTCAAAGGGGCACTTCAAAGCCAAAGCCACCACTCCGGTATTGATATTCATGAATTATTTTGGCAGCGCAGGGTTTGGAGCATATTTTCTAATAGGATAAGCTGGGGCTGGATTGCAGGGGAGGAATGCTTAAAAGTGTGCCAGAGGGGAAACTGTGAGGTTGACACCTTTAAAAGATACAAACAACATCATCGCAGGGGTTTCTGATCAGGCAGGCTACAGGAATCGCTGATGAGCGGTCTGAGGTGGGGTATCTCTCGTCCTGATGGGACGGTGAGGTCAGAGAGCAGAGAGTCTGGGAAATTACAGTTATAATCCCACAGATTTACACAAAACATAAACAAGGCCAGACAGCTCACTCCGAACCTTTCATCTGCGGGTGTAACGGTACAGTGTGTTATGTTTTATCATATTGTACATCATTGCATAACGTCACTATGTATCATATTGTATTTCAGTGTATCATATTGTATAATATTGTATTGCAGTGTATCATATTGTATTATATTGTATTGCAGTGTATCGTATCGTATCATATTGTATTGCAGTGTATCGTATTGTGTCATATTCTATCATGCCATATTGTATTATATTGTAATATATTATATTGCATAATACTTCAAAATATTATATTGCATCAAACTTAGTGTATAATATATCATAGTGTATTGTGTGGTACTGTATTGCAACATATTATCGTATCATAGCTTATCATGTTGTATCATCTTGTACCACAGTATATAATGTTGAGTCATATCGTTGTTTTGTATCACCATCAAACCCGTTAGAAAAAGCCCTGGCTGGACTTCTGACGCAACATCAGAGTGACAGAGCAAGAGGAAACTCTTAGCTTAGCTTAGGTTAGCCTAGCCTAGCCTAGCCTAGCCTGTCAATAGCCAGAGAGAACTGTTTGTTTTCGTTGGTTGTATTGGCGTCTCTCTGCTACGGCTCTACTTCTCCTCTTAACTGCAACATCTGTGCCTGCCTAAGCCAAAAGGCTGCAAAACTTGAGGGCAGAGTTTTGATGTGAGACTCAAGAGGGTGAGCTGCTCCGCTCCCGACGCCAGACGGCGGCTCAGAGTGCAGCCTGGATCTTTAGATTAATCCCTTTAGAGTCTATCCAGCTCTGAGATTCATCACTGATGACATCGACAACACTCATCACCGCTCGCTCTATGAGAAAGTGGGCTGGTCCTCTCCGGCTACATGTCAGTGCCCTGTTTATTTATAAAGCGCTCATTGACCAGCCCAGCATATATCACACGTATGCTTACTGTAAATAACGAGAATGATCCAGGCCACTGCAGTGACCCGAGAGGTTTTACTGAACTGGGGAAATCTGTTTTTTAGCTGCAGTGCAGTGTTTATTACAGGGGTCTCTAAAACCCCAGTAGCTGGTGTCACTCAAACGTTTTAAATATTTAATCTCTGATTTTTAAAATTTGGTCATTCGGACTCATTTACTTTATTTTGCCCGTTTACTAGTTTGGTGTGTTCCTGTGTTTTATCTTTTTATATCTAAATGCATATTACTCTCTTCAATCCTTCATTCTTTGTTCTAATGCTCAGATACACTGCAAAAGAGGGTCACTGTCAATGTCCTCCAAGTTTAAATAAAGGTTGATTAATTGATTAATTGATTGATTGTCTTTTATTGTAGTGCAGCATATCATATTGTATCATAACATACTGTATTGTATTCAATTGTATTGCAGTGTATATATAGCATATCGTATTAACCCCTTAAAATCTCAGGCTTATTAATTATCAATTATAGGCACTTCAAAGCAAACTGGCTGAGCTATTCTTAGATTATAGAAGTGTGTAATAAAACGATGACCCATTTAAGGGGTGTGGCATGCGCCCATCCCCCAGGCCCTGATGATGGCAGTGAGAGCCGGCAGGAGGGCGGGGCCCTTACATCACTGTGCCATCCAGATGTACCAGCATTGAGATAGGATGGGTTTCAGCTCAGTCCCACTTTTCATAAAGAGTCAGTCAGAGACGGCCTCAGTCAGAGAGCGCCTCAGTCAGAAACTGCCTCAGTCAGAGAGCGCCTCAGTCAGAAACTGCCTCAGTCAGAGAGCGCCTCAGTCAGAAACTGCCTCAATCAGTGAGCGCCTCAGTCAGAAACTGCCTCAGTCAGAGAGCGCCTCAGTCAGAAACTGCCTCATTCAGAGACGGCCTCAGTCAGAGACCACCTCAGTCAGAGACCGCCTCAGTTAGAGACCGCCTCAGTCAGAGACCGCCTCAGTCAGAGACTGCCTCTACCAGTGCAGTTTCTAAAGCTTTACCATCCAGTCTTCAAACATTGATCCTCTTAGCTTATTATACTGTAAACACTGTCTGACCAGAGGAGGACGGGACTCCCCTTGTGAGTCTTGGTTCCTCCCAAGGTTTCTTCCTCCAGTCTGAGCGAGTTTTTCCTCGCCACTGTCGCCTCTGGCTCGCTCACTGGGGGATCTATGTTGTAACCGTGTGTCTTCAAACTCCTGTAAAGCTGCTTTGTGATAACATTGTTGTAAAAAGCGCCAAACAAATAAACTTGAATTGATTTGACTTTTGGCTTTGGTCTCCATCCCCACCTCCCGCACGGTTCTCCACCTGCCGTCCTTGCGGTGCTTCGTCCTCTTCGGCTCTGCCTTCCTGATGGCTGTCGGGTCCGTAATCGGGGGTTGGGCGCATGCCACAAGGGTTTAAGATATTTTCACTGCGAAAATCAACAAAACACAAAATTGAGCAGGTGGAGTTCGACTGTAACTATCCGTTAGCCCTATCAACCATACCCATCTGGATACAGTGGGCCGCTTTGAAGCTTCATTCTCTGAGATACAGTACAGGAATGAAGGCCTAAGGATCTCTTGAAGCACATGAAGCACTCACATAAGGAGTGTTAAGGATGACCTCAGAATTCCATTACAGATAAGAGGCAGAAACAGCGGCATTAATCTGGTTTCAGGAGAAGACCTGCATCCCTGTGGAAACCGGCGTGTCTTTACGGAGTGATATCGTGCCCCTCTTTGCTGTAATGGGGTCACCTTCAGGACGCCGTATCTGTCGTAGCTCAGGAGAGGCTTTGCAGCTCAGACAATAAATGAGGTCTGAGTGACCCCGAAAAAATTTGCCGGAAAAAGGGCAGCCGTCAGCTCATCGCCGGGTGTTTTACAGACTTTTAAAATGTCAGACATGAGTGCATTTGGCGAGACGCTAAGATGCGGTTATGGTACATTTACATCATTTACTTGCTAAGAAAGCGCAAGGCCACAGGCAGGGCATGGCTACTCGCGGCAACCCGACAAGAAAGGTCAGCAAAACAGCTTCACTCACCACAGATTTTTAGCCTTGTTAGGTGTTCGGTGCAGGTGCTTGTGCCACGGCCATTAAATTGTGATGAGAGTCAGACTGAAAAGCACGATGAGGGTCAAGGCTCTCTCTCTCTCTCTCTCTCTCTCTCTCTCTCTCTCTCTCTCTCTCTCTCTCTCAGATCAGGCTCGAGTATGGCGAGGAGAGAGCCTCGTAGTTAATCTTGTCAATCACGCAGCCCCCTATAGCACCAGGCTGTGCGGAGGGGGATCGCTGCCCAGGGTGAGCGCAGCATGATGGATGGGTAAAGACTGGTATTCTGTCAGAGAGAGAGGGGGAGATGCCACATGCTGGTGCTATACTGCAGTGGTGGAGACGGAGTGACAGGATGGTTTTGAAATAAATAATGAACGCACTTTTTCATAGATTTTTGGTGCTTTTTCCCCCATTTCAACCTGTTTCTCTGCCTTTTTCCTCATTAAGAAAAAAAAGCTGTGAAAAAAGTACAACAGCTGCAAATTGACTTCAAATTAGGTCACATTTTCCCGTAGTCCTCAAATGAAACTGGTGTGTTAAGTGCAGACGCAGGGCGCCTTTTCTTGATGAAAGTAGGGTATAATCAGCTCTCCTGGTAAAATCTCTGTAAGGCAGCACAGCTCGCATGTGTCCCATTGACGCCCATGATATGATGCAGGAGCTCAATAGAAGGCACAGTATAAAACAGATCGGCTGAGATTTTAGATTGAGATTAGTGATAGGCTAAGCTAAGTTCAATGCCATTACGAATAGAATCAGAATCAAAATGTTTTCATTCGCCAAGTACCAGGTGGACAAGGCATTTCTCTTGGTGCAGGTGTCAATATAACATTAGATCCAAAAAAATAGATACAGAAAAAGATATACAGTATATATTAAATAGGCAAGGGATAGTTTTCCATTGACATGACAATTGCGTTGCTGCCATTGTGGTCGTCAACATCAAGTTAATTCAGCAACGCTTTGCCTGTTTGTAATGAGATAAAGCCATAACTGATCCAGCGAAGGCAGTAAACCATGTGTTTTTCTCATTTTTAAATTGTATAACCTGCTATATTTGAGTATGTTGCCTTGATTTTATTTGATTTGTTGCTGTAGTGATATAAAATGGATAGCTACAGTTTTAAAATCTGATTCAACACTCAATGATGTTACAAATGGAATCAGAATAAGAACCTTTGTATCCATCAAGATCCAGGTGGACAAGGAACTTCTCTTTGTGCAGGTATCAACAATGTTAGATAAAATAAATACAATAAAAAAATACAGAAAACAATATATTGTTTATATACAATAGACAGCTTTAGGCAATGATATTATTCCAATGAAATCACAATTGTGTTGCTGCCATTGTGGTCGGCAACATCAAGTTAATTCAGCAACACTTTGCTGATTTGCTGTTTGCTGTTTGTAATGAGATAAAACCATAACTGATCCAGCAAAGGCAGTAAACCATGTTATTCTCTCGTATTTAAAGTGTATTACCTGCTACATTGGAATCTGGTGCCTTGATTTTATTTGATTGATTGCTGTAGCGATTAACAAATGAAAGCTGAAACCTAAACGGCTGAGATTTCCTGCTCTGTTACTGGCGCTCCGTCCCAAATCGCATACTAGCTCACTAAATAGTGTGTAAAAATAGTGCGTATCTCATTTGCACTCATTAGTGCAGTAGGTGAGGTACAGAAGTGTGTGATTTGGGACGCGGCATTAGATCAGCCAGTGAGACGCGATCAGCAGCTGCTGTGCTGCTCGTTAGCTGCTCATTAAACACCTCATTTACATTTACAGCATTTAGCAGACGCTCTTTTCCAGAGCAACCAACAGAAAGCGCTCTGTCTGTCCAGAGAAAGTATCTTTACTAGTTACCAGTAGGTTAGAGAGAAACACGCTACACTACAGTACACTACACTACACTACACTACAATACACTACAGTACACTACAATACACTACAATACACTACAGTACACTACACTACACTACACTACAATACACTACACTACAGTACACTACACTACACTACACTACACTACACTACACTACAATACACTACAGTACACTACACTACACTACACTACAATACACTACACTACAGTACACTACAATACACTACACTACACTACAGTACACTACACTACACTACACTACACTACACTACACTACAGTACACTACAGTACACTACAATACACTACAGTACACTACACTACATTACACTACAATACACTACACTACACTACACTACACTACAGTACACTACACTACACTACACTACACTACAGTACACTACACTACACTACAATACACTACACTACACTACACTACAGTACACTACACTACACTACACTACAGTACACTACAGTACACTACAATACACTACACTACAATACACTACAATACACTACACTACACTACACTACAATGCACTACACTACACTACACTACACTACAATACACTACACTACAGTACACAACACTACAGTGCACTACATTACACTACGCTACAATACACTACAGTACACTACAGTACACTACAGTACAGTACATTACACTACACTACAATACACTACACTACACTACAATACACTACACTACACTACACTACACTACACTACAGTACACTACAGTACACTACACTACAGTACACTAAAATACACTACACTACACTACAGTACACTACAATACACTACACTACACTACAATACACTACACTACACTACACTACACTACACTACAGTACACTACAGTACACTACACTACAGTACACTAAAATACACTACACTACACTACAGTACACTACAATACACTACACTACAGTACACTACAATACACTACACTACACTACACTACACTAATTAACTAGTTATTATTCAGGTAAATTGATGTATGTTGTGAGATGAATTAACACATTTATTGAGCTGGTGTCGCTTCGTATTTATGTATCTTTCTCATTTAAGGTGGACCAGAAAATCCAAACGAGAATCTGGTGAATAAGAAGCTCGTCTTTATTTCTGTGTTTATGAGTTTATTATTTAGGAGTTTTGTCAGTTTTGTAGCCTCTTTTATTAGTTTTTATAAAATCTCACACTGGAATGTTCTGAACTCTGGAGATGTGCAGGTCATACGGATCCACCAATCAGCTGATCTTCTCCTCTGAGCGTTTCTGGAGACGCATCTAAAGAGTCCACATTTCCGTTGATGTGTTAGTGGTCATTCTGGTCAGTGTTGTTGGTGTTTGTCCTCCTGCAGGGCTGTGTCTTCAGTAACGGTGATGAGACGAGCTCCATCACAGCTCAGAGCTACAGCTCACCCACCGACATGGAGACGAGGCCTTCTTAACGATGCAGTCAGGTAATCATTTAGTCAAGTAAAAATATACAGTATGTATTGCTAAAGTTGAGAAGCCTATATAATATAATTGAATGGAATTCAGAACCATCAGCCATCTGTGTTGTGCACACTGTGGAATTAGACCTCCACATTTAACTCATCCATGCAGTGAAACACCCACATACATGCACACTAGTGAACACACACACACACACTAGGGGTAGTGAGCACACTTGCCCGGAGTGGTGGGCAGCCCTATCCACAGCGCCTCTTGACCGTCACCTATATGAGACCATATGAGCATTAATATGGAGTTGCCCCCATTCCACAAGATGCTGGAGGGTGTCTGAGAGAATTTGTGTCCATTCAGTCAAAAGAGCAGGGCCCGGCTCACAATCAACGTTCCAGTTCATCCCATAGGTGTTCAATCGGGTTGAGGTCACTCTGTGGAGCTCACTTGGAATGCTGGAACAGGAAAGGCTCTTCCCCAAACTGCTGACCCAAAGCCGGAAGCAGATAACTGTGTACAATGTCTTTGTGCTGTAGCATCAACATCACCCTTCACTGGAACTGAGGGGCTCAAACCCTGAAAACCAGTCTGTGCTCATCATCCCTCCTCCACCAAACTTTACTGCTGGCTCTGCATTCCAGCAGGTAATGTTCTCCTGACATCCACCAAACCCAGATCCATCATCAGACTGACAGATAGAAGAGATACATCACTACACAGAACACGGTTCCACTGATTCAGAGTGGCGCTTTACACCCCTCCAGTCGACACTTGGCGTTGCGCATAGTGATCTTAGGCTTGTAGCTGCTCAGCCATGGAAACCCGTTTCATGAAATTCTCGACTCACCGTTCTTGTGCTGATGTTGCTTCCAGAAGAAGTTTGGAACTCAAACGAGTGAAGAAACTAACAAGGGTATAGACTACACTTGTAAAGTAGATGGTTCTTCAAGGTTTTTTAGTAAAGACAGTGGTTCTATATAGAATCATGAACAGTCAAAGAACCATTTGTGTGCTTGAAGTGTACTTTGTATGGTGAAATGTTTCTTCAGATGGATGGAGAATTGTTAAAGATGGTTCTCTTTGGCACCAAAAAGGGTTCTGTTATTGTTACAAGCTTGACATTTTAACAATAGCAGAACCCCTTTTGAAGCTATATAGATGCAAATGTTTGAAAGTTCATGGTTCTATATGGAACCGTTGCCTTTACTAAAACCCTCAAAGAACCATCTTTTTTTAAGAGTCTAGGACGTCCCTGACAGTGTTGTACTCGACAAATGAGCGCTGCATCAAAATGATACTGTAATAAAGTCACTTTGAATCTCATTTACTTTAGTTTAGTTTAATTTATTTTGCACAAATTAAAATACACACAAATAGACTAAGATACCATACAGTGCAGGGAGTGGCAAAAAACTATACGCTTATATTAAAGCCTCCACCTAAATAACAATAAAAAATAATATATATTTAAATCATATTTTTATAGATTAAATAATATATTATATTATGTTATAATATATAATTTATTCTGAAATGACTGTGTGAATATTATGCTTATTTCAAGATATTTCTACTTGTTTCATTTTATTTATTAAAATTCTTATTATGCTGACAAATAAGTTCTTAAGATAAGTTACATTTTTCTGCCAATAAAGATCATTTCACTTAATAAAATGACTTTAAACAAGCAAAAAACTCTATTAATGAGCTAAATCATACTATTATTGGCTAACGAGAATCTTATCAAGAGGAATTTGTGATATATTGATTAGATTTAAGACAATTTCATTGCTGAGATACCAGTGAACAGATATTTTGCCCTGAATTTAAGCCTCACCCTGAGCTGAACACCTCTTACCTGTGGGTATGTCACTGCAGTGCACAGCCTCTCGTAGCTTATTACTGATCATCTCCCTCTGCATCTCAGCGCAGAACAGAAAGTCCTCTAAATGCTATCAGCTCTCGGAGAACTCTCCGTCTCTCTTCCACACCTTGAGTGAGGTCGGACTGCATTTGGCTCAGTGGCTGCATTTTCACCTCAATTTCAGCTTCTCTCGTCTAATAGTGCGACGAACCCTCCTTCAGAAGCTGAAGCCCGTACTCAATGGAAATGGCCTCCCGGCAGATAGAGCCCAGGAGAGGGAATTACCAGCCCATCCGCGCTCTCCCTCTCCCTGAAAGCCAAGACTGATATAGCCCCACGAGTGTCAGATGGAACGGCACAAAAGGCAGATCAGCATGGGGGTCCGCTCCCCCCCACTGACATTAATGAGAGCAGGAAGATCCCCATAGACCACTGAGGCCTGCTATCTCCGAACAAGGCTGCAGGCTCTCTGAAAGGGATGCCGGGGGGACGGAGGGAGATTCAAAGGCTGCAATGGTGTGATTCAGGACTGTTAGCACGGAGGTGATGGAGACACCGGCGTCAGGCACAAGAGGGTGATGCGCTGGATGAAGACGGAGTGATATTACAGCTGGCGGACGACGAGGAACAGTCCGTTCGGTCGCACAGAAGACTCGTCAATCACAGCGTGATAAAAATTCTTGTGAGGCTTCGGCCGGTGGCCGAGGAGTGCCGAGTGTAAATGTCAGTGCCTGGCATTTTTCTGGACACTGAGATTCAGATCAAGTGTTAAGACCACACAGAGGGTCTTTCACAGTGTAATAAACTACTGTTCTACTCACACGGCAAGCAGAGCTTCATATCTGCCACAACCAGATTACATCTGTCTTAGTGGATCCGGCACCTCGTGCACTTCTTAAAAACGTTCCTGCAATAATCTGTAGAGGAGTGACAGAAAAAGACGTGATGTTTTCTATGAAAAAGAAATCAATATATAACAAAATAAAATGCAATGCCGTTTTAGGAGTAATATGCAACTTGACAAGGCAATGAGAAGTCAGGTTAAGTTAATATCCCGAGAAGTTGCGGTGATCACAGGGGGGTTGAGGGGTTTTGATGTGCTAGACTGATGTGATGATGAACAGAGATGCTCATCTGGTCTGATTCTGATTTGGAGGCATTATGAGGAAACTGCAGCTCCTCTTCACAGCAAATGGCCCACGGATTCATCAGTGCAGCTGTAGTTTGGTGGTGAAATGAAGGAAGACAATAAACTACAACCACCATCTTCACTGAACTACAACCACAATCTTGACTAAACTACAACCGCAATCTTCACTAAACTACAACCGCAATCTTCACTAAACCACAAACGCAATCTTCACTAAACCACTACCGCAATCTTCACTAAACCACAACCGCAATCTTCACCAAACCACAACCACCATCTTCACTAAACTACAACCACAATCGTCACTAAACTACAACCACAATCTTCACTAAACTACAACCACCATCTTCACTGAACTACAACCGCAATCTTCACTAAACTACAACCGCAATCTTCACTAAACCACAACCGCAATCTTCACTAAACCACAACCACAATCTTCACTAAACCACAACCGCAATCTTCACTAAACTACAACCGCAATCTTCACTAAACTACAACCGCAATCTTCACTAAACTACAACCGCAATCTTCACTGAACTACAACCGCAATCTTCAATAAACTACAACCGCAATCTTCACTAAACTTCAACCGCAATCTTCACTGAACTACAACCACAATCTTCACTAAACTACAACCGCAATCTTCACTAAACCACAACCGCAATCTTCACTAAACTACAACCACCATCTTCACTAAACTACAACCGCAATCTTCACTAAACTACAACCACAATCTTCACTAAACCACAACCGCAATCTTCACTGAACTACAACCGCAATCTTCACTAAACTACAACCGCAATCTTCACTAAACTACAACCGCAATCTTCACTGAACTACAACCACAATCTTCATTAAACTACAACCACAATCTTCACTAAACTACAACCACAATCTTCACTAAACCACAACCGCAATCTTCACTAAACCACAACCACAATCTTCACTAAACCACAACCACAATCTTCACTAAACCACAACCACAATCTTCACTAAACTACAACCGCAATCTTCACTAAACTACAACCGCAATCTTCACTGAACTACAACCGCAATCTTCAATAAACTACAACCGCAATCTTCACTAAACTTCAACCGCAATCTTCACTGAACTACAACCACAATCTTCACTAAACTACAACCGCAATCTTCACTAAACCACAACCGCAATCTTCACTAAACTACAACCACCATCTTCACTAAACTACAACCGCAATCTTCACTAAACTACAACCACAATCTTCACTAAACCACAACCGCAATCTTCACTGAACTACAACCGCAATCTTCACTAAACTACAACCGCAATCTTCACTAAACTACAACCGCAATCTTCACTGAACTACAACCACAATCTTCATTAAACTACAACCACAATCTTCACTAAACTACAACCACAATCTTCACTAAACCACAACCGCAATCTTCACTAAACCACAACCACAATCTTCACTAAACCACAACCACAATCTTCACTAAACCACAACCACAATCTTCACTAAACTACAACCGCAATCTTCACTAAACTACAACCGCAATCTTCACTAAACTACTCTTTCTAATGACCATATTTATCAGATACCGAGGCAGCGCAGCCTCTTAGCTCTGCTTCTCCCATTACAATCTGCGGTGATCAGCGTCGGCGTTTCAACAAACTCAAATTATACTCACAGAGAAGCCTGTAGAAGCAGTCTGCAGGCCTAGGGGCTCGGCTTTACACACCTGTGGCCATGGAAGTGACTGGAACACCTGAACCCAATGACTTAGATGGGGGAGCGAAAACATTTGGCAATGTAGTGTAGAACTTCCATAATGATTAGAGTCATATTTCTTCATCACACTGTCGAAATGTGATTGGATGATTCCTCTGTCACTTCCTAATTATGCAGGTAGTCAATCTAATGTGAAAGACCTTCAGTCCAGCTCCTGAAGCCCTAACCAATGGAAGAGCTTGCCTGGCCATATCAACCTAGATTCAGTGGAAGAAACAATCCTGGCCGGGCAAGTTTAAGATTTGCTACAAAACTTCAATGCTTACAGAGCTGAAGTATAAGACTAATGGTTCTCTTTAAAAAAACAACTAGTAAAAAATCGAGACAACTACTTTTTCGTTTCTAAAAATCATTAGGTCTTCTCTGAAGGTCTCCAAGGCCCTGAGGGTTCCTCTCTGAATGAAACTGAACATGTGTGTTATTCCAAACCAACAGCATAATTGCTGTAAGTCCATAAATCCATTTATCGATGTCTAAACCACAGTCAAAGGTGTTGTTTGTGCTCGCCTTGGCTCTGCCTGGCACTGAATAAATAAAGCTTGTTATTTATTAGTTTTTCAACAGTGCTTCCCCCTGGAGGTTTCTCCTTTCCCATTGGCTGATGAATAAATTATTAAACTGTGTACTAATTAAGCTTTTGGAACGAGACCCACTGAGCAGAGTTTATCCAGAGTTACATTGATTATAAATGAAAAAAGATCTAATTGACACTGATTAACAGACTGTTATTGTAGTGGCTGCGCTCCTGCCAGTCTGGGGTTTTATACTCAGTGGTCCATCTGCTGTAGGAATAAGCTCTCCTCTCAGATCAAAGCTCAAGTGAAGCTACTCATATGTGGATAAACATACAGGATGAAACACGGTGCACTTGTCAGAGGAGAGGAGTGTTTTTCTTTGCTTCCAGAAGCAGCTTGGCCAAGGACCCGGGCTCCTCTGCCAGAACAGCTGTCACAATTAAATTTCTTGTTTAGGAATTTGCAGAAACAGCATCATGGTGGAGCCTGATGAAGAGCAAAGGCACATTTTGGTTTAGTGTTGTTGTGTTATTAGTCCTTAAAAGCCTCTCGCTGTAGAATTAGCCCTTAGGCTGGCTGTACATGCAACTTTAGTTGCTTGAGACCAACATGAGTCGTGTTACTACCCCGTCTAGGTTGGGCCGCAACATAAAAAAGCAGAGATACCTCCTGGTTCCCTGACTCATACATACAACCAGGTCTGCAACGATAATAAATTGGTTTTATTTTCTTCCAGAGTTCAAGGCCTTAGGCAGAATTATCTCTTTCGAGAATGAGAATGAATGGAACATCAGGGGAGGAAAAGGGAAAAATAACAAACAAAACAAAGCTAAGATTTGATGTCCAGGAGGAAATGCGGTGCTTCTGCTGCGTCCCTGGTTCATTTACATTTAACTTACTGAACAAACAAAAGGAAAGCAAATACAATTTCTCTCCTAACTTCCTACCTAAAGCAGACCAAGAGAAAACAACGGCAACTGGAATAACCCTCTTTCCCCAAAGAAGATTATATACAAGAGCTACACTATACTGCCAAAAGTATTTACTCACCCATCCAGATCATTGAATCCAGGTGTTCCAGTCACTTCCACGGCCACAGGTGTATAAAGCCGAGCCCCTAGGCCTGCAGACTGCTTCTACAGACATTAGTGAAAGAATGGGTCGCTCTCAGGAGCTCAGTGAATTCCAGCGTGGTGCCGTGATCGGACGCCACCTGTGCAGCAAGTCCAGTCGTGAAATTTCCTCACTACTAAATATTCCACAGTCCACTGTCAGTGGGATTATAACAAAGTGGAAGCGATTGGGAACGACAGCAACTCAGCAACGAAGTGGTCAGCCACGTAAAATGACAGAGCGGTCAGCGGATGCTGAGGGGCATAGTGCGCAGAGGTCACCGACTTTCTGCAGAGTCAATCACTACAGACCTCCAAACTTCATGTGGCCTTCAGATCAGCTCAAGAACAGCGTAGAGAGCTTCATGGAATGGGTTTCCATGGCCGAGCAGCTGCATCCAAGCCTTACATCACCAAGCGCAGTGCAAAGCGTGGAATGCAGTGGAGTAAAGCGCCGCCACTGGACTCTAGAGCAGTGGAGACGAGTTCTCTGGAGTGACCAATCACGCTTCTCCGTCTGGAAATCCGATGGATGAGTCTGGGTTTGGTGGTTGCCAGGAGACGGTACTTGTCTGACTGCATTGTGCCGAGTGTAAAGTTTGGTGGAGGGGGGATCATGGTGTGGGGTTGTTTTTCAGGAGTTGGGCTCGGCCCCTTAGTTCCAGTGAAAGGAACTCTTAAAGCTTCAGCACCAAGAGATTCTGGACAATTTCACGCTCCCAACTTTGTGGGATCAGTTTGGGGACGGCCCCGTCCTGTTCCAACATGACTGACCTCAACCTGATAGAACACCTTTGGTGTTTGGTGATCTATCTATCTATCTATCTATCTATCTATCTATCTATCTATCTATCTATGTCTGTGTGTCTATCTATCTCTCTACCTGTCTCTATCTATCTATCTATCTATCTATCTATCTATCTATCTATCTATCTATCTATCTATCTATCTATCCATCCATCTATCCATTTATCTACCTATCTATCTGTCTATCCATCCACGCTTTGTTTTGGAATAGTGAGAAAGAAATATCAGTGTAGTCGTTCTGGAAGTTCTAGATCTGTCTGGCTGTGAATATGAATTGTTAGGAATGGAGAATGGAGAACAGTGGCGACGCTGTTTCATAAGCCTGTGTTTAATCTAGAACGGAGCAAAGAGCGTTCCCGAGTTTAGAGCTACCATAGTATTAGAACACCCATAGGGGTGCTAGAAGAAATCCGCAGTACTGAGTGGAACGTTCCACAGCTTTTTGACCAATTACTAACATTTATGGCTCAAGTTGAAGGTTTAGCGCTAGGGCAGGCTTTAAACGGCGAACCTTCCAACCCCTTCAGCATCGTTTCCACACCGTTCAAGAAGCAATTCAAAAACACGTTATATATAAATTTATAATTCATTTTAATGCAGTGATGGTTTTGTGTTCTCCCTCGTTGGTCCAGTGAAATCAATCGTTTGAAAGTGTGTCGCTTGACGTGATCAAATGATGTGATTTTGCCGTTTTGACTGGCTGTTTCAGGGAAATTGTTCCCCAGAGTTGAGATGCTTGAAACTTTTGCGGCTGAGTTTTGAATTGCTGACCACTTTACGTCTTACGTCAGGTTTAATTTAGTTTCATGTAGGTTTCAAGCAACTGAAGTTGCATGAAAGTTTCACCATGAGAAACCGCCTCTAATGGTTTAATGCACGGTTTTACTGAGCCGCTGGAAGCTGTGAACATGTGAATGGGTATCTTTTGGTCGCACATTGACAGTGGAGTAAATGAAAAACTCACTGGAGGCCTACTTTTACTTTCCATTGTTCCCTCGTTATTTCCATAGCGGTTTTTATCTTTAAGAAAGGCATTTTTTGTTGTGCTCTGAATAATGACTGTGGTTTAGAACGTGCTTTCCTCAAACCCAATCAGGACTGAAAACTGAAAGAAATCAGGAACGGTTTAAAAGAACAACAAACAAGCGCAGGCGACATAAATAAACAAACAAAACAAAACAGCGCCACAATTCAGCAGGTAATACTGAATAAAACAACAAAGAATACATAAAGGAAACAGTAGAGCGGTTAACACAGAGCAACATGACATCAAAGCAGCAATATTTCAGAATGAACAGATGAATACTAAATAAATAGCAGCCAGAATAACTACGGTGCATTACAGCCCTGCGGTGATTTCATAAGCTCCTGCTCACATTGACTCCTCACTGACCTTAGTTGGTCATTCTGTTCTCTTTATGCACCGTCTAAGCTTATGAATGCACTCGCCGGCCACTTTATTAGGTTCAATTGCTTGTTAACACAAATAGCTGATCAGCCAATCAAACGGCTGCAGCTCACTGCATTTAGGCGTGTAGAGGTGGTCAGGACGACTTGCTGAAGTGCAGACCGAGCATCAGAACGGGGAAGAAAGGGGATTTAAGGGACTTTGAACGTGGTGTGGTTGTTGGTGCCAGACGGGCTGGTCTGAGTATTTCAGAAACTGCTGATCTGCTGGGATTTTCACGCACAACCATCTCTAGGGTTCACAGAGAACGGTCAGAAAAAGAGGAAATATCCAGTGAGCGGTCAGTTGTGTGGACGAAAATGCCTTGTTGAAGTGAGAGGTCAGAGGAGAATGGGCAGACTGGTTCCAGATGATAGAAAGGCAGCAGGAACTCAAATAAGCAACCAGAAGGAACTCTGAGGAACGTTTCCAACACCTTGTTGAAAGTCTGACACGAAGAATTAAGACAGTTCTGAAGGAAAAAGGGGGTCCAGCCTTTTACTAGCAAGGTGTACCTAATAAAGTGGCCGGTGAGTGTACATCAGCAATAAACAGGTTGGATGATGATGGACAAAAGACAAGGAGAATTGATGGTTTCTTCCATGCACAACATAGAAGAATAGAAGATATGCAGATGCTCCAAGCGAGGAGCCCTGATCAGCTTCCCACCGTCCTTTTGGTTATTAATCCGAAGTTTCACACAAAATCAACCAATGTCGCCTCATTTTCCACATCCGCTCATCACAGCGGGGGGGTAGTAATTGGTGTTTCAGCTCAAAGCGGATGTCTAAAATTATATTTTAAAAATTGACCGCTGACTGACCCGGCTGTTCTCTAAACGACTTATACCCAGAAAGTCAGTTGATTTTGCAGAAACAAAACAAGAAAATTTGTCCTGGAAAAGCGAGATTGATCGTGCGGAACAGGCAGATAATGCATACCTGAGGAAAACGGAAAAAACACCAGTCCACGGTCTTGAAACCAGGCCAGCTCTCCAATTTAATCAGAGCGAGTAAATATTTTAATTCAGGCTCCTGGAGAAGTCATTAAGCCCGCTCAACATATGCTTTCTTCTTGGAATGAGGAATTTTGGGTTTCTCTAGGAGAAGTAATGATCATCGCTCATGCTGTCGCTGCGTATCGCCCACTGTACTTCAGCATAATACACACTCGCAGACTAAAGCAGAGGAAAATGGTAGAACAGAGAGTGGGCTCTAGCCACGAGCGCCACTTGATCAATGTTCTAGAGCAGGTCGTTTGTTAGAGACAACCTCAATGAAGACAATTAGCCCCACTCTGGGACATCTGCAGGAACAGCTGGTCAACAGCAATAGAGGGAGTTTTGTGCAGGAGCCTAGGGAGCGTCGACGCACAGGAGACAGGCTGTTCCCTTCATACGCATCGCCTTCTTATCGTGTTTACATTTGCACACATCTCAGAGAAGAAAGAACGAATTCTCAGAAAGATTCTTTACTGTCATATAGACAACCATTTAAATACTACAATGTCAATGACTGTCACTAAACTTTTTTTTAAATGACATATTGTGCTTATGTAATGTATTTCTAACTCTAACTGCCAGTAAACAAACAACAGCGAGGCATTTTCAGGGCCTTCAGAGAACGATGTCTGGACACTACATACTAAATACATCCCTGTAATTCATTCAGAAGAATCATTATCCTGGTTTTATGGAAATTCTACACATATTTTAGTAATAATATCGTTGCTAGGCTGGAATTAATCAGATCAAATTTATTCGTAGCGCTTTTTACAACGGATGTTGTCACAAAGCAGCTTCACAGAATTCCTGTAAAGACAAAGTTTTAACATGAATGTAAAACCCCCAGGTGAGCAAGCCAGGGGGCAACAGTGGCCAGGAGAACCTCCCTCAGAGCTGAGGAAGAAACGTTGGGAGGAACCAAGGCTCACCAGGGGGGACCCGTCCTCCTCTGGTCAGACTACCTACAGAGTTATTATACTACTAATATTAATAGCAGTAGTGTTAGTAGTAGGAATAGCTGGGAGTCTATGAGAACATCAGTGTAGGGTGGGCAAACAAGCGCAGGTGGTGGTAGCAGGAGGGCTCGACAGTCGGACATGTGGGCGTTCATTCACTCGGACTAGAGGAACACAATCAAACTTTCATGCAACTAGTTGCATGTGGCGAGTTGCCATGCAACATAATTTCTGTGCAACTTGACAGTTACACAAAGCAGTTTAACAACAAATTGCACATGACAGTCAAAACACATCAAACACGTCCCACTATTCCACTAGCAGCCTCTATTTTTTGGTTACACTGTGTCATTCTCACAATAAAGCCATCTACGTCCTGTAATTTGCATAAATTGGCAGCATGTTTTCTTATTCATATAGTTCTTTCCAGCTGACTTTGCCATTCTTATTTTTTATTTAGTACATACTTACGTTTTTTTTATCTGTTCGTTGTACATTAAGCTTTGAATATGAACGTTTAAGTAGCCTTTATTCATGTAGGTTTCAAGCAACTACAGTTGCGTGAAAGTTTCAACATGTAAAGCCAGCCTTAAGTTTTGGTTGGAAATACAAAGCTTGCATTCTCAAATGGCTCAATGGAAAAGTGTCCGGATTTTATTTACAGCAAAGCAAGGCAGGCACGACGAAATGGCAGAGGAATTAGCCACAGTTAACCTCACTCTGTCCAGGGGTCATGAGGCTCTTTTACTGCCCTGTTGTGGCTCCACAGCTGAATCAGATCAGTAGGTAATAATAAAATAATCCTCCTCTACAGTAAAATAAAGCTCTGCTGATCCTTCAACACAGTTTAACAGTAAATGGTCTCAAACGCTGGAGTTAATGTAGAACTGCTGATTCACCCTTTAACCCTGAAGATCAGCGCAGACGGCTGGTCACCATAGCAACACAGACGACAGTCTCGCCCAGCTAGTAGCTACGAAACGGCAAAGAGAGAGATTTAAGACGGACATCGATAATCTGGAGACGAATGGACTGATTAGTGTTTATAGTCACTCCAGCTGGTTTCCTGATACGTTTAATCTGCGACGAGAAACTGAAACACTGAAAAGTGAAGTCACCTTCTTGTTTGAATTTTTCTATTCCGCCTTAAATGTTGCCACATTTACATTCTGGGGCCTCAGGCACCATTTAAGGCGGAACTGAGAAATGTGCACAAAAAGCTGCTGAAATAGAAGCGACTTCAGCCTCGTAAGAAGTCAAACGTTGAGAGTTTTTATAAGAATTGTATAAGAAACTAACTTCTACTTTTACAGAAAGGTTCCTTGTGAGGAAAGCAGCTATAATTGAGTGAAAGATTAACGCAGAGCAAAGTGAGTCTGCTTTGGTTTATATTATGTTTTTCAGCCTGTACTAGTTCATCAGCACATACTGAGACATATTAACAGCCAAGGTGGCAAAATGGACATAAAGTGTTGTGTCTCTCAATTTATTTAGATTTTTTTGTTGAAAGAACAAAATGACTCTTCTTAACATTTGGGTTTCCGAGCCCTGTTACAGTCCTTCTGGAAGATCTAGATACATCACTGACAGTGAATATGAACTGCAGTCTAAGCAGGTTCTGGATAGTTGTTAGGAATGTTAAGCAGTGGCGTCGGCTCTATGACGGGACTCTTCACTGTAAAACTGATACAAGCTTAGATATATGATGCTGTCTGTTACAAGCTTCAGATGAAATACATGGAGGGTCTTTTACAAGCTGTGAAGATTTGCATTTAATCTAGGGACGCTAGCAGATATCAGCATTAATGTAAAGGTGTTTCTTTTTCTCAGTTCATAACTTTGTTTTGACATTTGTATTTAGGTGCCAGCTCCAAACAGCCACAGTTTACTACTGGTACACATACACACACAGAAATAACCTCAATACTATCTGCAGAACAGAGCCAGTCTATCTGCTGTTCAAACGCGGAGACTGCTGAGGTCCCCAGAGTTGCCTGGAATATTGTTTCAAAGAGCCCGAAGGAAATCAGCCCCCTCCCAGGTTCTCCACACTATATTTACAGGCAGCCCTGGTCAAATAGCCAGGGTGGACCCTTTCATCTTTCCTCCACTGCTGTATACTAACTTTAGAAAAGTTTCAACTCCACCACATCCCATCAGGCAGCGCTCAGTAAAACAGCCTCCAGGTTGCCGTAAAAGCTGTAGAAATGTGACAGAGGGAACGAGAATAAAGGAGACCTTTAAGGCGTTTGCTCGCTTTCAAACCAAGAACTTCACTTCAGCAGCAGTAGTGCTGATGCAAATTGAAATTCCGGTTTGCTTTTCTGGGGCACGGAAGTATAAGATAATATAATATCATACAATGCTTGTGACAGGATGAACAAAGTGCACCATAACTTTTACTAATGGAGAGAATGGAGCGAGGACGGCTGCGAAACTTGCTGAGCTGATATGAATCATTAGGCAAAGTTCTACTGCAATTTCATTTCATTCCATTTCATACAAGACTAATCTACATGAACCTTAAAATTTTGATTAATGTGCAACCGACCATTTCATAAGGCCTCCCTCTCTGCGGTTTTTGTAAATGTTGGGTTTGGAATTTTCCAGCTCTACTCGTCCGCCCTCAAGCCTTTCGACCATCTCCTCATGTCGTCTGCGCCGTCAGGACAACGAAGCTCCTGTTTTTCGGCGAGGATGAGATCCCCAGCCGTGAAATTCCTCCCTTGCGCCTTCTTGTGTTTTCATATTAGGCCGTGGCGGACTTCTTGTGCTGAATGCAAGTGAGTAATCGCATTGTAACGGTCTAAGATACCATCTGCGTCCACAGCCCTGCTCATTCAGGTGAGGTCAAGGAGGTTAAGTTGACCAATCAGAGAGGCCTGATTGAGTCCTTTTGGGAATGCACAACCAGCTGGACCTCCAGAGATCCAATCAAGTCCCCTCGCACAAACAGAAGACACGAATGGCGCAAGGTTTTCCAATCGGGATTCAATCAGGCCTGGTCCTTTCAGAGCATCCCGAATCAGGAGGCCTGTAGACGCTTCTCTCAGAGGGAGCGTTACACGTGGCAGCTGGGAGATTGGCGGCACGTTTGTCTCCGTACGATTGTGAGGTCAGATGGAACGAGAACGTTCCTGCTGCTAGATCTGCTCTAAATTGCTCCGGCATGTTATCCAACAGGAGCGGCATCAACATTCATTCTTCTGCTGATTGAGGATCAGCTAAGAATGAAGAGAGACGTCTGAAAGTTATCAACATGTCTGGAGTTTTCCCCCCATCCGTTCTCTCTCCCTCCAGTCTGGCTCATCGCTTTTGCGAGAAAGCACTTAAACTGAGCAGAGTGGCATCAGCTTAATTCCCATTATTCCATGCATTTTCAAACAGGCTACGCAGACTCCACACATGAATCTCATTCAGAGTTGGCCGGTGAGGCAGTGCTGCTTTCTATCGATCTTAACTTCTCTACTCTACTTCATTATAAACCAGGCAGAGGCGCGGCGAGTGCAGTGAGAAGGGTGAATGTTTATGCCTGTTGCTATGACGACCAGCCCGAAGGCCAGAACCTTGTAGCTGGCTCAGATTTTCCACAACAATAGAAAATTGCAGCACAAATGGACCAGCGATAACGAATTCTCCTCAGAAGCATTTCTGCTTGGATTTTTTTAAGGTCACATTAAAATATCTGGTCAGCTCTTACTGCTCTGCAAAAAATGACGAGTGAAATCATCTTAGATCGAATCAGTATAACTAATATGTCTCATTATGAGATTGTTGTAAGCCATATATTACCATAATATTATTATTAAACTTTTTAGATGTTAGACTTTTCTTACACTAGTAGGAGTTTCAGTTTGGTCTAGGGGGAGTTTCAGTTGGACTAGGGGGAGTTTCAGTTGGTCTAGGGGGAGTTTCAGTTGGACTAGGGGGAGTTTCAGTTGGTCTAGGGGGAGTTTCAGTTGGTCTAGGGGGAGTTTCAGTTGGACTAGGGGGAGTTTCAGTTGGTCTAGGGGGAGTTTCAGTTGGTCTAGGGGGAGTTTCAGTTGGTCTAGGGGGAGTTTCAGTTGGACTAGGGGGAGTTTCAGTTGGTCTAGGGGGAGTTTCAGTTGGTCTAGGGGGAGTTTCAGTTGGACTAGGGAGAGTTTCAGTTGGACTAGGGGGAGTTTCAGTTGGTCTAGGGGGAGTTTCAGTTGGACTAGGGGGAGTTTCAGTTGGACTGGGAGGAGTTTCAGTTGGACTGGAAGAAGTTTCAGTTGGACGGGGAGGAGTTTCAGTTGGACGGGGAGGAGTTTCAGTTGGACGGGGAAGAGTTTCGATTGGACTGGGAGGAGTTTCAGTTGGACTGGGAGGAGTTTCAGTTTGCCTGGGAGGAGTTTCAGTTGGACTGGGAGGAGTTTCAGTTGGACATGGAGGTATTTCAGTTGGACGGGGAGGAGTTTCAGTTGGACTGGGCGGAGTTTCAGTTTGCCCGGGAGGAGTTTCAGTTGGACTGGGAGGAGTTTCAGTTGGACGGGGAGGGGTTACAGTTGGATGGGGAGGAGTTTCAGTTTGACTGGGAGGAGTTTCAGTTGGACTGGGAGGAGTTTCAGTTGAACGGGGAGGAGTTACAGTTGGATGGGGAGGAGTTTCAGTTGGACGGGGAGGAGTTTCTGTTTGACTGGGAGGAGTTTCAGTTGGACTGGGAGGAGCTTCAGTCCTATATGGAGGGGTGTTGCTCGTTGACTGTATCTTGGAGAGACGGATGTGTTTACGCTGCTATAATCTCCTGAAGTGATCTGAATAATCAGATTTGATGCTTATTGGCTGCGTCTACACTTGTTTTTCTGCGGCCTCATCCGGATATAATCCTGATACTCAAGACACATGAAGTGACCAGGTGTAAACTGGGTCACTGAGTTTGCTGATTAGTACAATGTTGATGTGCAGATGATCTCTTTCCATCCTCACTGCTTGCAACTTGTCATACACAGCCAAAAACGATGGTTCTTCAAGGGTTCTTTAGTAAAGAAAATCGTTCTCTATCCTTAAACACTCAAAGAACCATTTGCATTATTAAAGGGTTCTTTGCATCATGAAAATGTTCCTCAGATTGATTATGTGTTGGAGTAGATGGTTCAATATAGAAGCGTTTTGAAGATATTAAGGCTCATTATTCAGTGACTACATGGACTGTATGGCAAACTGGCTGTTACGAACTTTTAGTCATTTCTTTTTCACAGTTGCTGCATTCTCAAAAAAAGATGGTTTTGCAAAGTTCTTCAGTAGAACTAAAAAGAAAGTTCTTTAATAGAACCCTACATAGAGCCACATACGACATATGCTCCACCAATCTGAAAAACCCTTTCACAATCATGCAAAGGGGTCTTTGAGAGTTCATGGTTCTGTATAGAACCATTTTCTTTACTAAAGAACTTTGCAGAACCATCTTTTTTGAGAATGCAGCAACTGTGAAAAAGAAATGACTAAGAACCTTTGTAACTTTGTAACAGCTAGTTTGCAATAAAGTCCATGTAGTTACTGAATAATGAGCCTCAATATGCAATAAGCCTGGGATTTTAGGGGGTTTTGCGCCTTCCATCAGTTTCAAGGCAGGAACAAAATATGTTCTGGCAACTTCAACAAGCAAAGCTCTGTGAGATCTCACAGCCAGACAAACTGTCAAAAAAATGAACAAAATGTAGCAGGCAGGCTTCTATTTAACACAGTGCTAAACAATCCTAACGAGCCGAGAACCTGCATTCTTCGGCTCCGGGTGAGCTGGAGACAGCCTCAGTAACTCAGTTTAGTGGAGCTGTGGCTGAATAGACTGCTCCCAATAGACCGCCAGAGCCCTGCAATGAATGGCAAGCAAAAATCAATCCTCTGTACAGCTACAATCTACCCGTACCTTAGACAGCAGGTAGGAGCGAGAATGGTCCGGTTTGGGCCATCAGTGGGACTGGGGACAATAGGAGACGCTAGTTAAGTGTTTTGAGGTCCAATTGACTGGTGATATTCTCTGAAACGTGTCCATGCAGCGCAGGGACTGTTAAAGAAGTGCTAGAAGGATGCAGCAGCTAATGAGTTTGAAGCCACACTGTCAGAAATGAAGGTTCTGTTCAAGAGCATTTTTTGTTCATTGAGGTACAAACAGTGTAGATGTTCCCTCAAAGCTCCAGCAGTGGTTCTAAGGTCTGATTGTGGAGCTTAAATCAGGTTCTTCAGGTGAAAAGTTGGTATTTGTTCCTTTTCATAACCGAATGTTTTAAAACAGAGCAGTAGAGTAAAAGCCTGGAGGCGAGGCGAGGCGGGGTGTGTGGAGTCAGTCCAGCTTAGAACAGATCATTTCAGTGGATTATGGTTCCGTTATGTTCCCTGACTGAAGGTGCTGAGATGGAGCCTCGAGGGTTCCACCCCAGAGACAGTTTAATACATCTTTACTGAAACAGTCACTGTAAAACTGATACACACAAGCTTGGATATATGATACTATCTTTTACAAGCTTTGAAGATTTAATCTAGGGAAGCTAACACATGCACTCTGTTTCCAGAAGTATTCAGTCATCTGGCTTCACACACATATGAACTTGAGTGAGATCCCATTCTTAATCCATAGGGTTTAATATGATGCCGGCCCACCCTTTGCAGCTATAACAGCTTCAGCTCTTCTGGGAAGGCTTTCCACAAGGGTTAGGAGTGTTTATGGCAATTTCTGACCGTTTGTCCAGAAGCACATTTGTGAGGTCAGACACTGATGTTTGACGAGGGCACTTCAGTAACGTACTGTCGATCGAAGGGGATCAAACCAGCGACCTTCTGGTCACAAGGCTGGTTCCCCAACCTCCAGCCACCACTACTGTCCCAACTAATTTCTTACTAGTTTCAGTCAGTTTGTAGGAAGCTGTTAGAACGAAGAGGTTTTGGACAATAAACGAAGGTGAGTCATGATAAATGATAAATCTGTACAGCATTGAAATGAACTGATTAAAGAAACCGACACCCACAATGCCTTAGTTTTAAAAGACGTCTATAGTCGTAGTCTTAGTATAACCAAATCTCACCAATTGAACAGCTGTTCCTAGAGTCTTTGAGAAAAGTTCCAATAAACAGAAAATTACAGCTTATTTTTTATCAACGCTTCTGTTTCCCAAAAGGTTTTGGTGTCTAGTTTCTAGCATTTCAACCACACTCTTTGAGTTGTGTATTATTTTATCATTATAATGTTATTATTATCATTATTGAACAACAGTCGTTATTATGACAAGTGATGCCAATGAATCCAAACTTTTGAGTGTTGGTGTAGTCGAGAGCTGCCTGTCTGTTACCAATTACTGGCTTGTTAAGGCTTAATAAGTGTGTATAAGACACACGAATGCATAATAAATGCATTATAACGAACCTCTGTACTCTTTCCGGTTCAAGATCGTGACTCATTGGTCCAAAATAAAGTGTTGTCTCTTTTATGTACTGTAGCCACCGAGCTGAGCCCCTCCGTCTCTAATTAATACGTGCACGGAAGACAAGAGGGACATTCAATTCAAGTTTATTTATATAGCGCTTTTTACAACAAGGTTGTCACAAAGCAGCTTTACAGAAAAAACAGGTCCACGCCTCTTATGAGCATCACCACAGTGAAGCCAATTTTGTGGTGACTACAGTGGTAAGGAAAAACTCCCTTTAAGAGGAAGAAACCTTAGAAGGGACCAAGGCTCAGTCCGAGGAACCCAACCCCCGTGGGTCGACCCGCACAGAAGAAACAGAACAGAAACAAGAACAACAGTACAAAGAGAGTGCAAAAAGATGGCTGGAACGCTGGAACCACGAATGGGGCACCTCCAGACAGGCCAACGGGGCATCTCGACACATGACATTGTCACCACTTGCTAGTAAGTGGCACATTTCGACTTCTGTCACCGAGCTGCGCCTTCTCGGCTCATTTGTCTTGGATTACTTGACGGCTTTTCCTCTCTGAAGAAAGAGTCGCACTGATACGGGAGCGAGTGACAGACCCTCGACACCACCTGACAGCTTCATTTGGGTGTAATTACTTACTCCTCTCAGGTGCGCTGAGGACATTTGTCACAGAGACGTTCGCATTACTAGATTAGATTCATTTGTCACTATACGTCTCGCGCACGCTTTCCCAGTCTGACCCATACAGTGCGACAGGGTGAGCTATGGAGCCTTCAGAGTGAATGAAGACTTCAGTTCATTTCCCACCGGGATCCTGCTGCGTTTTATTGTCCTCGGCCCCCGGCTCTCCCAGCCTGAGCTCCACAGCTCTGCTGAGAATCCGCGAGCCCCCAGTCCCTCCCCACGGGACCGTGCACCTGAAGGATCGATCTTGCTTCCACTGCCCAGCCAGGCTGTGGTAACTACCGGCTGCTCCTCTGCTCCATTATGAGAATGGCTTCCTAATGAACCACCTCCTGCAGGGGAAGAGATTAATAGGGCCGGCAAGCCTGCACTGCATTAGGCAGCTCTCAGAGAGACGCCGCCTGGCTTAAACTCAGGCCACGCTTAGGAATTTAAGTGCTAGCATGATAATAACTGAGAAAGAAGCTCCAACTCCAACAATGAGGGAGACCTGCAGAGGGGTTTTCGCTTCCAGGGTAAGAAAACGTGGCTGTAAAGAGGGCTTACTGCACCTGCTTGGATGCAGGACACTGTTTCTCTGAAACAAAACCATTTTGAGCCGCGGTCACTGAACCTACCTGGCAAAAAAGCCGATTCACTTGAGTAGAAAAGGACAGGAGTAAAAGAAAAATGAATTCGCTCCTGTTAGCATTGAAATTCTCTTCACGTGCCGAGTTCATCTTTGACCCGACGACTATGCAGAAGCAGAAGCCAACAGAGAAGCAGAAGGCGACCTGTGATCCCTTCTGTCTGAAAAATACTAAATGGAGAAACGTTCCTCAAGTTTATAATATATACATTTATATTAAATTGCCAAAAGTATTCGGTCGTCTGGCTTCACACGTAAATGAACTTGAGTGACGTCCCATTCTTAATCCACAGGGTTTAATATGATGTCGGCCCACCCTTTGCAGCTATCACAGCTTCAGCTCTTCTGGGAAGGCTTTCCACAAGGGTTAGGAGTGTTTATGGGAATTTCTGACCGTTCGTCCAGAAGCGCATTTGTGAGGTCAGACGCTGATGTTGGACGAGAAGGCCTGGCTCACAGTCTCCGCTCCAATTCATCCCAAAGGTGTTCTATGGGGTTGAGGTCAGGACTCTGTGCAGGCCAGTCAAGTTCTTCCACACCAAACTGGCTCATCCACGTCTTTATGGACCTGCTTTGTGCACTGGTGTGCAGTCAGGTTGGAACAGGAAGGGGCCGTCCCCAAACTGTTCCCACAAAGTTGGGAGCGTGAAATTGTCCAGAATCTCTTGGTGCTGAAGCTTTAAGAGTTCCTTTCACTGGAACTAAGGGGCCGAGCCCAACTCCTGAAACACAAACCCACACCATGATCCCCCCTCCACCAAACTTTACACTCGGCACAATGCAGTCAGACAAGTACCGTCTCCTGGCAACCGCCAAACCCAGACTCGTCCATCAGATTTCCAGACGGAGATGCGTGATTGGTCACTCCAGAGAACACGTCTCCACTGCTCTAGAGTCCAGTGGCGGCGCTTTACACCACTGCATTCCACGCTTTGCATTGCGCTTGGTGATGTAAGGCTTGGATGCAGCTGCTCGGCCATGGAAACCCATTCCATGAAGCTCTCTACGCTGTTCTTCCACTTTGTAATAATCCCACTGACAGTTGACTGGAATATTTAGCATAAATAGAGTGTACAACAACACCTGAATTCAATGACTTGGATGGGAGAGTGAATACTTTTGGCAATGTAGTGTATAAATCACTGCTGTCGGAACAAAACCTTGCATCTCTGTTTTGTCGTTTTTCAGATTTTTGACATAATCTGAAAAAGCCTGTTGTCCTTCACATTGTATGTAAATTTCATGATGAATGGAACAAAAGAAACGGCCCAAAATGACATGGAAAAAGTCTGGTTCCATTGACTTACATTAAAATTCAAAAAGGTTTTTTTCCTTTTCCTGTAAAGTTGGTATTTTGAAGATTTGGGGACGGACCCACAGCTTCACAGCTTGGTCAGAAGCCTGACAGCCTGAGGGTAGAAACTGTTCATTAGACTGGTTGTTCTAGCCTGGATGCTGCAGTATCTCCTGCCTGATAGCAGTATGGTGAACTGGCCGTGTGGCGGGTGATGCTGTCACCCAGCACACCCAGATCCGGACCCTTTTCAGTCTGCCTAAAGTCATTTGTCACTCCAAAACCACCTCATATTACTTCTGCCTGTATGCTTGACTTTTCTCCACCCTCGCAAAGAAGTAGTGAGCCGACAGTCTGGTGTGACGGTGGCTTTATGGGAATAAAATTTCAACCCCAGTGGTGGAGCCAGGATGTCTTTTATTCCTTCATAGGGAGGGTGAGCTTTGCACGTGTAAGACGAGGATTTTTTCAGGCAGCGGCCAATCAGAATATTCAAAATACACATGAAATCGGTGCGATTCAGTAGAGTTTCAATGGTATAAAGCATATCAAATAATTACCATGGTCAAAAAAAAGGATATATAAAAGGTTCGGACATCCAGCAGGAGCAAGGTGGCTGATATAAACCGGCCAGCTCAGGCTCCATGAATGAGGATCCTCTTTCAAAGAAAACAAGGCATTGAAATAAGGTTTCATTTTTGTCAGCTGCCCAATTTTACTAGCTTATATAAAATGACTAGAAGCTGATTATTTTTCACTTCTTTTGGTCCAAGAACAACAGCTCCACAAAAAGATTGTAGAAAAATGTGAACTGACTATCTGTGATTTAGTCCCCAGCCAAAGTCAGCAGTCTGTACTGCCAGGTAGGACTGGTTCTAAAATCTGATTGAGTCTCACTCAAAGCCTTTGTAAGGTGTCGCATTTACACACGTGAATATAAACAAGTCAGATATTATTCAATTACAAGCAGTGCAGCCAACATTTCCTTTGTCATGTGTACAGCATGATAAGGACATGTTTTGTGGAGAGGCTCAGGTGTTTATTCTCCAGAGCTGCACACACAGAAAAGAGGAAGACAATATACAGACAACTACATATACAGAAAGTAGGAATATTATGTAATATGAATACAGCGCTATATTTATACACGCATATGAACTTGAGTGACATCCCATTCTTAATCCATAGGGTTCAATATGATGTCGACCCACCCTTTGCAGATATAACAGCTTCAGCTCTTCTGGGAAGGCTTTCCACAGTCAGACAAGTACCGTCTCCTGGCAGCCGCCAAACCCAGACTCATCCATCGGATTTCCAGACGGAGAAGCGTGATTGGTCACTCCAGAGAACTCGTCTCCACTGCTCTAGAGTCCAGTGGCGGCGCTTTACTCCACTGCATTCCACGCTTTGCATTGCGCTTGGTGATGTAAGGCTTGGATGCAGCTGCTCGGCCATGGAAACCCATTCCATGAAGCTCTCTACGCTGTTCTTGAGCTGATCTGAAGGCCACATGAAGTTTGGAGGTCTGTAATGATGGACTCTGCAGAAAGTCGGTGACCTCTGCGCACTATGCCCCTCAGCATCCGCTGACCGCTCTGTCATTTTACGTGGCCGACCACTTCGTGGCTGAGCTGCTGTCGTTCCCAATCGCTTCCACTTTGTTATAATCCTACTGACAGTGGACTGTGGAATATTTAGTAGTGAGGAAATTTCACGACTGGACTTGCTGCACAGGTGGCGTCCGATCACGGCACCACGCTGGAATTCTCTGAGCTCCTGAGAGCGACCCATTCTTTCACTAATGTCTGTAGAAGCAGTCTGCAGGCCGAGGGGCTCGGCTTTACACACCTGTGGCCATGGAAGTGACTGGAACACCTGAATTCAGTGACACTTTTGGAAATAGAGTGTATGTGCAGCTACTAATGCATAGGTTTGGCTTTGTTTATGACCCCTACTAGCAACCAAAGGAAGATAAACTGAATTGTTATGTGGAAGAATTTAAATCTTTCCCATTTTTGTTTTCTGCCATCATGAATAATTACTGAAATCGTTATATAAATTGACTTATTGAAGAATATGGATCACACTGTGAAGTAGTAGTGACTTATGAAACTCTAGAAGCCTGACATTTTCCAGAACTGTAGGAATAAGACGTGTATTTTGGGAATTACTTCATGCTCAGTAATTGGCATAACAAGCATTAGTGATTTTCACATAACAGACCTCTAATCAGCAACTTATATAGGCCATAAAGGACATAATGCACAGTGAGTAAACTGGGATTCCCTGAACAAAGAGCAAGACCTTAATCAAGACCCAGTATGTGATCCTTAAAATAAAGCATTCCCGAAGCGTAAGTCAGCACGTGAACGCTTTCTGTCGTCTCTCATTCCCACCACACTATATACAGCAGAGTTGAAGAGGTAACCACGGAGGAACCTTGAGCTTCTCTGATTGCCAGCGGCACATCTTACTGTTTATGCTGACAGATTTGCCCAGAGCAGCTTGCAGGTGTTCCACCTGCAGGGAACGTTACCCAGGAGCAACCTTTGGGAAAGCAGAGCAGGATGGTTCACAGTTGAGTATCTGCCACCACCCTGAGGCTTAGTCATCAGAACAGCTCACTAGTTCATCAAGACCATATGGACTCCAATAAAAGGCCTTTGTAAATATGTGATCAATAAGAATCCTGGAAAGACAATAGCAAGAATATTTGCTAGCAGTAGATGCACCGAGGCAAACTGCTTGCCTTTGATGGTACGTATGGTAATGAGCGCCGGTGACAGCCGAGTAAGAGAATCGCTCTGTAAAAACAACAGGAGCCATATGTCAGTGACAACAGGAGCCCGTGCCAGCTTCATCTAAACCCCAGGGTCGCCTTCATGCCCTATTCCACCCCAGCACCCCCACTTTATCTCTGAATATGGCTGCTCTACAGTTAACTCAGCTCGAGTTCCTCTGGGGAGCTGCTCCAGGCAACTGTGTCTCCTGGCAAAAAGCTCCTCACAAAAGAAGTTCATGCACAGGGATCACAACAGCAAAGTCCCCGTGGAGGCATCAGCGCATGAGAAAGGAGTTTAGCTGTATTTGTTGTGCGATACAGCCAGCGCTTGACTTCCTGACACAGCGCTGACACAGCGCTGAGCTCCACTAACGGCAGCTGAGTGACAAATGGCACATCAATGGCCTTCTTTAGTGATTTTAGTGAGTCTCACCTCTGCCTGCGTCCTAATTCTCAGGAAAGCCAAGGCCTGAAGGCAGTGGCATCACCAGAGCCTGCAAGTCCGACTTGATGATGTATGCGGCGGAGACAAGGGCACCCACACAAGTCCCAGCCTGTCCATCTCAGCTGCGCTGTTTTTCAGGGGGAAAAAATCGATGCAGCGTTGCGTCAAGACATTTCGGGGGGAGCTTCTCCAATTGTTTGCAAAAGTTTGAGCACCCTCCGTTCAAATGACCTCCTCTGCAGGGAAACAAACTTCAACGCGACATTTTTCTGCACATTTTAGCGCACGGTTTTCAGACATTCGCTTGAGTTTAACATGCTGGGAAAATAGAAGCTGTGCCGGGACGTTTGCACGACGTCCTAATCCAGAGGACAAACGGTCAGGGGCAGGCCCGGGTGCCAAAACTTTTGCACACGACTGTACAAGTGGTAACATAATGTCCTTTTTCTTTTACACCACCACAAAGCAGGTATGATTTGGGTGGTGGGTCATTCTCAGCACTGCAGTGACACTGACAGGGTGGCAGCGTGTTGCGCTGGTGCGCGTGGATCAGACACAGCAGTGCTGCTGGAGTCTAGAGACATTCCACACAAATAACTCTCAAAAATGTGTCAAATTCATTAAGATATCAAATATCAAACAATGGCATATTTGAGCAGCCCAGGGTCTCCTGAAAATAACTGCGCATTGCATGTGTAACAGTCTCATGTAAATACTTTATAACAGCAACTGACCCAAAAAAAATGAAAAAAAAAGTCAAGAATTCTGGGGATTTAAGGATTAATACATATATCACTTCCCCTCCCCTTTTTTTTTTTTTTTTTTTTTTTTTAACTTACTTATTTATCTATTTATTTTTATTTAGTTGTCTGTTTATTTACTTATTTTATTTGTTTTTTCTCTCTTTTTTATTATTATTATTATTTTTTTTTTTTCTATTTATTTATTTACTTACTTAATTATCATTATTATGATTTATTATTATTATTATTTATTTATTTATTTTTTTTTTTTTTTTTTCTCTCTCCTCCCTTCTTCTCTTTCTTTCCTGTCCTCTTTTTTATTGCCTGTCAGGCCTGGCCAAACAAATAAAATAAAAACTTTAACAAGAATAGGCTTTAGTAACCTATAGAGCTTTTTCTTGTGAAAACAAATATGTTTGGTACATCAGTACATTCGGATTACCATTCCGATTGCAAAAATGGCCAGATATGACAGGTTAAAAAAAAAAAAAAAAAAAAAAAAAAAAAAAAAAAAAAAATACATATATCACTGCTGTTGGAGGAAAACCTCATATCTCCAAAATGGTAACTTTACAGGAGAAGGAAAAAACCTACTGTACTTTTAATGGAAGTCAGTGGAACCAGAATTTTTTCCTAGTAATTTTGGGATGTTTGTTTTGGTCCATTCATCATGAAATTTATGCACAATGTAAAGAACAACAGGCCTTTTCAAATTATGCCAAAAACATAAAAAATGTACCTGCTCTGTGAGGGTCCATGGGGGTCCTGACCACTGAAGAACAGGGTAACAGAGTATCAGAGAAACAGATGGACTACAGTCTGTAACTGTAGAACTACAGAGTGCAGCTATACAGTAAGTGGAGCTGATAAAGTGGACAGTGAGTGTAGAAACAAGGAGGTGGTCAGAGTGTTACGCCTGACCGGTGTGTGTATCATTTCATGATGAATAGACCAATAGAAACGCTCCAGCACTACTTGGAATAAATTCTCTTTACATGAACTTACATTCAAAGTTCTGAAGGTTGTTGGACAGTGATGGTATGGAAGAATCTATAGGTCATAGCTAAATGTCTCGTGGGTACTATATACACACTAGTACTCATGTGTAATAGGGGCAGGCTGGGGGGATCTGCTCTCTGTGAGGCGAGTGTCTCTCTGCGGGTTGTCAGTAGCTGATTACAGTGGAGACTGCACTACGATGAGCTAATGACACACACTGTGGGCCCACCAGATGCTCCAGCTGTCTCTGACACCGCGGGACCCTCCGCACTCGGAACCTCACTCCACACACACATTCATCACCTTCATCGCCGAGGCCAAGGACTCCGGGACTAAACCGTTCATTAGCCCAAATCTGGTCGAAATAAACACGCAGCATTGCGGAGCTGAGCCGTTACAAGATTAAGGCCATTGTGTGAGCTAATTAATACAACAGCGATTAAACAGCGGGGAAATTCAGCCACTGTATGAGTTCATTAGGAACTAGTCGCTTCTCAGATGGCCTTCTGCCTCCATTCTCCCGACGAGTAGCTCGTGGCTAAGACCATCACAACTTCAGAGGAGCTGTTAGAGCATCTGCCACCTTCTGAGGACCTCAGACAGCGGGACTTACAAACGTTTCAGTTTCAGTTCATTACTTTCTTTTCGCTGAACTATTCAGAAGCGTATGCACAGAAATGAGCCTGTAAAAACATCCCGTTTTTATGATGTCATGAATATTCATCTTCTGATTTAGTCTGCAGCAGTTTAGCTCCACCCACTCACGGTAAAGTTGTAAGGAATGTTTCAGCCTCTGCTGCTTTTTGAATGAGGCACAATACAGGGTAGCCATTCAGAGCAGAGCTCATTTACATATATCTTCTCTTAAAGAAAAAAGAATCCTCTGGGTTGGTGTAGTTAATGAGCTAGCTAGCTCTCTAACCGTAAACAGTAATCACACAAAAGTGGACATCATTTTGTGAGATGAAAAATATGGAAGTGGGATTAAATAATAAGTTATATTTTTCTGTTTATCGCAAAAAAAAAAAAAAAAACTAACACTGAAAGCAGCTTAATTAGCAGTATTTGGTTGCTGGTTTTCAAATATGAAGCACTGTGGATCTCTGTTTTGAGATATGTGGAAGTTTTGGAAGAAGGAAAGAAACGTATATGACTTCCTATGTAAGTCAATGGAACCAGAGTCCCCCCCCCCCAAGTCATTTTTGGCTGTTTACTTTGGTCCATCCTTCATGAAATTTATACACAATATAAAGGCCAACATGCACTTTCAAATTATGTCAAAAACTGAAAATCGACAAAGATGGAAACGAGGTTTTGTTCCGATAGAAGAATCCTTTTGGATGCCATGTAGAACCATATACCTGTTGTAGAACCCTCTCCTCATGCAAAGGACCCTGTGATCACGCAAAGTGTTGTTTGAGTGCTCATGGTTCTATAGAAAACCATTTTCGTTACTAAAGAACTACTTACTAAAGAAATTTGTTTCAATGTAGACTAATTTTACATGCACATCTTCAAAGAAATGTGTTTTATATGCATGAAATCAGTGACACAGTGTAGCAAAATAAGTGTAGATAATTGGCAGTGTGGTGACTTTTGTGCAGCTGCACTTAGCCATGGAGCTAACATCACAGTTAGAAAGTTGGCCAAATTATCTAAATCACAAAAGTAAAACACGTGGGGAAGAAATGCTTAAACGTTTGTGTTTAGGCTCTTGGTAAATTAGCATTTGTTTTCCTTTGAAGCCTCTTCAGAGGTCAGTGCAGCCAAAGCAGCAGCCGTCTTGGTCGAGGAAGTAAATTCGCCCAGGAGGTCTGTGAGGTGAAATCCCTGATTGCTGCAAATTGCATTGAAATGAATGTAATTTCAATCGCAAAACTTCCTTGCAGAATGCAAGTGTGACAAAACATTCATACTCTCTTAAAAAAGATGGTTCTTCAAGGGTTCTTTAGTAAAGACGATCTAGAACCATAAAACTTGTAGGCCTAAATGGTTCTTTACATGGTGAAGAGGCTCTTCAGATTGAGGGAAAACGTGTTGTACAAAGCACCAAAATGGGTTCTGCTACTGTTACCATGTCAAGCTTGTAATATGAGACAAACCTTTTTTTTGGTGCTATACAGAACCATTTTCAAAAAGGTTCTATATAGACCAATAGTTAACACATTCTCCATCAATCTGAAGAACCATTTCACCATACAGAGAACCATTTAATCCTGCAAAGGATTCTGTACAAAACTCAATGTTTTATAGAGAGCCGGTCTTTACGAAAGAACCCTCAAAGAAGAGTGTAGAAGAACCTTTTTTGGTGTTATGTAGAATCAAATACAACAGAAGCCATGAGCGGATTATTGCATCACCAAGAGAACTAGTGTAAAGAGAAAAGAGAAGAGGACCCAGCACTGAGCCTTGTGGAACACCAGTGGAGAGCCTGCAGTTGCAGAGTAATTGCAGTTCTTGCAGTTCTCCATCAATCTGAAGAACCATTTCACCATGCAAAGAACTCTTAGGCATGCAAAGGGTTCTTTGTGTTCATGGTTCTATATGGAACCGCTGTCTTTACTTAATAACCCTTGAAGAACCATCATTTTTAACAGTGCAGATGTGCTGATGATCAGTCATTTTCCGGTCGTATGTTTAAGACTGACGTTTTTTTGTCATTAATAGTCATAAATGTACTAAATAATAAAAATAAATGCAAAAGCATAAAACTTTTTGCCTGTTTGATAATGTATTTGTCATCTTTGGCCTCATTCCTGTTTCCAGACAACTGCACAGCCAAGATCAAGGCCGACCCAGCAAAGAGAACAAGGACTCACAAACCCATTTCGCTCACAGAGGGGATCAATTGTAGTTGACAATGGAGAACCCTCTCCTCCTGTGGCCTTGCTTTATATGAATGAGACATCTTCAGACACGCCGATGTAGCAAGCTTAGACGAGTCCTGCAGCTGAACTCTCTAAAAATTGGGGCATTCTCTAATTTATTATTTTTTTTATTTCAATAAGAAAGCGTTCTGCACCTTGAATCCCCAAGCTGACACAAAGAACAAGGTTATACACTCACAAAAAAAAAAAAAAACGTTAAAAATAAAGTTAAGTGGCTCCACACAGCTCATCTTAACAAGCCCGGTCTAAATGACTGATACTTCTCATTTTTGAGACGGTTGGACACATTAACTCATTTCTGAATGGTTTTACTTGTTTAAAGTGATTTTACTGCAGAACATTTTGTTTGTTTCAAGCATGTTTCTAACAAGAGTGATCTGCCAATATAGTGAGATCATTTTACATCATGAAACAAGTAGGTTTTTATAATAAGCTGACAACCATCTCATATGGTTACATACCCAGCTGTCACTGTGTCTTAAGATGTCTTGACAGGATTTATAAGACGGCTTGAGACATCTCACGAACGTCTTAAGACACGAGTGAAGACGCTGTCTTTGTTTTGAGACATGAAAGGTAACGTCTTAAGACAAAGAGGTCAATGTGTTGTGTGTCTTGAAGATGAGGCATCACTTTGTCTTAAGACATAGAGAGGTTGTGTCTTAAGACATCCCAAGACATGGTGATGTCTGGGTACGAAACGACTAGATTTAGAAAATTTGGTAACACTTTACTATAGGGTGCTGTTCATAAGGCTACATGACACCTATATAAGGTTGTCATTACAACTGACATAAAGCTACATAACATGTGCTTATTACCACAGGCGTCAAAGGTTACTTTAGCTGACTTTGATCAAAATGGGCAAATGTACCCTTTACAGTGAATGACGCTTAATGGAACAAGCATTGATAAACAGGTAGGTAGGGTTATGACAACCTTATGTAGGTGTCATGTAGCCTTATGAACAGCACCGTAAAGTGTTACAGAAAATTTTCACTTACCATTTTTTTTTTGCCTAATGTGCATCCTGCCTAATGAGGTGCTCAAAAGTTTGTGAACCCTTTATAATTTTCTATATATCTGTATACATTTGACCTGAAACCTCATCAGGTTGCTAATACTAGATAAAGAGAACCACATTAAACAAATGAGGCAAAAATCTTAGACTTGATCATTTATTTATCGAGGAAAATGATCCAGTATTCCAGATCTGTGGGTGGCAAAACCTTTAGGTTTAGCAGATAATTTGAAGGTGAAATTAGAGTCAGGTGTTTTCAACCAATGGGGTGGCAATCAGGTGTGAGAGACCATCCTGTTTTATTGAAAGAACAGGGATCTGTCACAGTCTGATCTTCACAACACGTTGGAGGAAGTGTATGACAGCATGAACAAAGGAGATTCCTGGGGAAGAAGAAGAGCTGTTGATGCTCATCAGGCTGGAAAAGGTTACAGAACCGCCTCTAATGAGTTTGGACTCCACCAATCACAGTCAGACAGACTGTGTACAAATGGAGGAAATTCAAGACCATTGAACGGGCTGGAATTCCACAAAGCCAATGTGTGGGACTAATGAGCAGTAATCGTAAACATTTAATTCCATTTACATTTACAGCATTTAGCAGATGCTCTTATCCAGAGGGACTTCTGAAAAGTGCTTTGTCTGTCTAGAGAAAGTATCTTTGCTAGTTACAAACAGGTTAGAAAGTCCTGAGCTCAGTTACTGCTAGAAACAGAAGTCCACGTTGATACAGACAGAAAAGGGACCAGAGTTGAACACATTATAATGAATACTTAACTCAGAGCTCATTTAAGTGCTGTGTAAAGAGACCGTCTTCAGTCTGCATTTGAAGACCGCAAGAGACTCTGCAGTGGGAGTTTGTTCCACCACCTGGTCTCCAGGACAGAGAAGAGTCTTGATCCTTGTCTTGTCCTGAAGGATGGCGGGTCAAGCCAAGCTGTATTCAAAGCTCGAGGGGCTCATGGTACAGTTCAAGTTTTGAAATCAGGGTTTTAAGTCTGATGCTGCTACTGGAAGCCAGTGAAGGGAGCGCAGCAGTGCGGTGACGTGGCTGAACTCAGGAAGATTGAAGCCGCGCTGAGCTGCTGCTTTCTGGATGAGTTACAGAGGCTTGATGGCCGCATAGGAAGACCAGCCAAGAGCGAGTTGCAGTAGTCGAGCCCTGAGATGAAGGAGGAGGAAACTGAACGAGTACCTGGGTGGCCTCTCGAGTGAGAGGGTCGGATCTGCAGTGGGAGTTCGTTCCAACACCTGGTCTCCAGGACAGAGATGTTGTACAGGAGAAACCTGCATGACCGAGTCCGGTTCTCGATATGAGCTGAGAACGATAACCGGCCATCCAGAATCACACCGAGACTTCATGCCTCTACAGACGGAGCAATCAGAGAGCTCTTGAATGAGATGGTGAGATCATGATGAGGACCTGTAGTTGCAGGGATGAACAGCAGATCCATGAAGCAACATCAGTCAGATATGAAGAGCTGGGACTGGAAACCTGCGCATCAGAGCGTGAAAAAGAAAGCATTAGTTGAGTGTCATTAGTTGAGGATATTGCATCACCAAGAGAACTGGTGTAAAGAGAAAAGAGAAGAGGACCCAGCACGGAGCCTTGTGGGACACCAGTGGAGACCCTGCAGTTGCAGAGTAATTGCAGTTACAGCTGCACAGATACTGTATATAATATTGAATGATTTTCCTCAATAAATACATAACCAAGTCTAATGCGGCTTCATACGGCCCACCACATATTTATAATTTCTCCCTAAATCCGGCCCACAAATCTTTTTCTCTTTTTTTCACAGCTAAATATTTAATCTGATGAGTAGCTTAGCTTTACCCACCTGACACTGTGTCTGGTTCTCCATCCTAAGCTCTATAAAAGCATCAGCTTGATCATTAAGACCTTAAAGCAGAAACAGCGCTGGACACCGGAGGAAACATTCAAGCACAAACCTGCTGCAGCTGGAACGCTGGACACTGACTGTGATTAAGCTACAACTAACAGCTGTTAGATTAGATTAGCAGTGCATTACAGTTAAGAAATGAATATAATTAACAAACGAATCTACTATGAATGCACATTTAATGGCTGTACTTTACCAACATTTCACTCACAATAACTCCACTCACGATTATCAGGAACACTGAAGCTATCACAATAAAAGTCCCAAATAATTCTGCTGATAACTTGACATTATTTAATTAAACACTAAACTCCACACATTAAAATGATTTATTAATCGTTTTTTGTAATGTACTAGGAGGTGTTAAAGTCATAAGAATTACTAAAAACAATGACTAGGATTTACATAAATTAATGTATATGTTAAGTAGATAAAATTCATACTTGGGGAAAAACTATAGGATATTTTTATTCTCTACATTTTTCCAACCAGCTCCCCTTGAAGAAGACCACCTGGCTACCAGGCCCTAGGATATGATTTTGAGACACCTGCTATAGAAGTCCGAGTCAATACCAAGACTTTTAGCTGTTGAGTCCGAGTCAAGACCAAGTCTATTGGCAATCAAGTCCGAATCAAGACCAAGACTTTTAGAGTCAAGTCTGAGACAATGACTTTTAGAGTCGAGTCCAAATCAAGACCAAGACTTTGAGTCGAGTCCAAATCAAGACCAAGACTTTTAGAGTCAAGTCTGAGACAATGACTTTTAGAGTCGAGTCCAAATCAACACCAAGACTTTTAGAGTCGAGTCCAAATCAACACCAAGACTTTTAATAGTCCAGTCTGAGTCAACACCAAGACTTTTAGCTGTTGAGTCTGAGTCAAGACCAAGTCTATTGGCAATCGAGTCCAAATCAAGACCAAGACTTTTAGAGTCAAGTCTGAGACAATGACTTTTAGAGTCGAGTCCAAATCAACACCAAGACTTTTAGAGTCGAGTCCAAATCAAGACCAAGACTTTTAGAGTCAAGTCTGAGACAATGACTTTTAGAGTCGAGTCCAAATCAACACCAAGACTTTTAGAGTCGAGTCCAAATCAAGACCAAGACTTTTAATAGTCCAGTCCGAGTCAACACCAAGACTTTTAGCTGTTGAGTCTGAGTCAAGACCAAGTCTATTGGCAATCGAGTCCAAATCAACACCAAGACTTTTAGAGTCAAGTCCAAATCAAGACCAAGGTTTTAGCAGTCGAGTCCAAGTCAAGACCAAGACTTTTATCAGTCAAGTCTGAGACAACACCAAAACTTGCAGTAGTCCAGTCTGAAACAACACCAAGACTTTCAGCAGTCGAGTCTAAATCTAGACCAAGGCTTTTAATAGTCCAGTCCGAGTCAACACCAAGACTTTTAGCTGTTGAGTCTGAGTCTTTTTGGCTCGAGTACTGAAGTCTTGAGTTGAACTTGCCGGTCTTGGTCTTGACTCTGACTTGGGTCTAGAAGTCTTGACTACAACACTCTCCAGTACTGTACTACAATCACTACATGTTTGCTGCCCAGCTCTGTGAGAGTGGGCATGAGGCTTTGATGAGTCTGTTGTGCTCATTATAGCAGTTTACTGCTCAGAGGAGATACAGATAAACGCTGTTTTAATGAACTACAAATGATGATGACGATGATGATTACTCCCATTCTCACTGATGGACTGGAGTGTCCTGAGGTGGGACAGTGGGACGTCCAGCATGAAAATGTTCACCACGAGGGGGAATAGAGTCATTAGCCTGGAAATATTTGGATACTTACAGATCAGTTTGACTTTCACACATAAACAACCCCATGTGGGAGCTTAAAAAGGCAGTTCCACCACTTTTTTCAAACATTTCTGCATAATTCAGTGGGTGAGAGTCAGAGGGTTTGGTGTGAAACGGTTCACACGTCTTTACAGTGGTGGTGATGGGAACCAGGCGTCGCCATGACTACAACACAGATATAGACACTTTATTCACCATCCAGAACCACCAGAGAACCTACACGAGTCTTCTGAGTTCATATGGAACGTTGACGATGGAAAACTAAATAAACACATAATATCACATACGCACTAATAAATGGAACAATTTAAATTCTTACCAACTGTGTTATTTTGAATTGCACAAACATAATAATCGATCATAGTATAATGATTTTTTTAGACTAATAATTCAAAAATAAAATTAAAATATAAAATATGTACTTCAGTTCATAAGAACCAATGATTAAATGATGATTTAATGATGATTAAGTGGTTATTTGTTGCTAATTTGTGATGCATAGACTCTTCTTTCGAAATGTATTTGATCATTATTAAGTGGATAATCAAACATTAATCATCATTAATTCTGCCGCTCTTATAAAGTTGTGAATTTTATAACACGTTTATAAACATGAATCAGATTAAGTATTACACTTAAATATAATGCGTTAATGAAATTCTCATTAGGCTTCTTATTAATGCCTAATCATTCAAATGAACATATCTGTCAATGCATAATCAGCGATTATACGATTATGAACTGTTATTAAGGAACTAATAGATAAGCATAAAGTTGCTACAATAGGAGCCTGTCCGTCAAAAAAGGAGCTTTTAGAGGGGGACGTCTGGTTCCTATCACCCCCACTGTGAACAGCTCTGACTCTGGAACAGAGCCTCTCACACCAAACCGCTCAGAACGACACTGTTTACGTCTGAAGCACTTGATTATGCAGGAAATGAAAGAAAAAGGCAGAATTCTGGTTTAATGTAGTCGTTCATACGCAACCGACATGCTTTCTACGTAAATGATGAATTTCATTCACACAAAGAATCACAAATGGGACGATCTGCTCCGGCTCTCAGATGGTCTGCAGGGCATTCTGTTTTGGAGGAATGGATCAAGCCTATCCAATTCCGCATGCTTGGAAATGCAATCAGCAAATCAAATTGCTCTGAACTGAACTGAAAATCACACACATTCACTCAGAGCTCTCACTACAGCAAACTCGCTCAGAGCGTTCGTGCTTCATGAGCCGCTGCTGCCTATTTACATGCTTTACCTGCTTCATATGCAGATACAGCTTGGTGTGCGTTGATGGCTAATTAAGAGCATTTTCTTTCCTTTTTATTTCATGGAAGGGAAACCATGACAATTGGCAATTAACAAGGGAAGAAGGAAGTTATCTATGCATGGAGATCCTAATTTGTCATCTTCTGAAATGACAATTAAGTCCCAGTCCCATTTCTTATATTCACCCCTGCCCCTTGTTTTTTAGTGTCACCCCTTGTTCCTGAGCTACAGGGCAGTGGTTGAGATCTTCCCTCTGAAATGAGACCCTCTAATAAAAGAGCATCACTTCATTAACAGCTACTAGCGCCGCTCTGTAGGCGACCCTGCCCGTCTGCAGGGACAGCAGAGGAGGGGAAAGTTCAGCTCCTCACTGCTGGGCTTTAATTACATTTAGGGATCAGACGCCTTCAAAGAGGGGGGCAGTTATTTATTATCACCCCCCCCCTAATTCTTCAGTGATATGAAGCTGAAGTCAGAGATTCTCCAGATTCTTGATCGAATTTTCCAGTTCCACCTTAAATGGAGCAGCAGTTCTAGTGCTTCAGGCGTCAGAACTGCTGGACTATTTAAGGTGGAACGGGAAAGTTAACGAGCTGGCTACCGAAATATTAGCAATTTTTGTGCTTGTTATGAAGAAAAACAACCAAAATACACTGAAAAGGCATTAAACTATGATAAAACAATGTTTATCTGAGTTTTTTAACGGAGAAAATTCCCACATTTGTGGCTTTCTTTGGTCTCTCGTTCTCCGTCTCACCGGTTTTTCTGTTTTTCTCATCTCTCTGTTTGGACTCTAAGAAAAGCGTCCGTTTGGAGGGTCATGTAGCCCCAACACTTCACCCCACCCCTCTATCTCAAGAAGAATCACTGCACCCCACCCTCTAGACGAGAACACGCATAACAGAGGGGCAGGGCTGAGTGGTGGGGCGAGGGGTGAAATGGGCCCAAGTTCAGAACACAAAGAGCTCCACGCAGCTTCAGGACTGCAGACTGCGCTGCTGTATCTGACAGGTAAAGTGACCCTGTGGTCAGCATAGCGCTTATTTACCCAAATCCCAGCAAAGAAACTCTGCCATTCATCTTCATTACCCACAGCAATGAGTGCAGTTACATAACTAACCTGCTAAGCCTAAAAATCTGCATTGCAAAAATATCAAAAAATATTAAATATCAAAAGTATTTCCCATTATGAGACTTTCATATAAATATCATAAGGTTATAACAGTTATGACAGGTTATGAAAGTGACTTTTGTGCCTGTTTCAAGTAACATTATCTTGTGAAAGTGTTTAATTCCATTTATAGGCGGTAAGCAGATTTGACTTTTTCACCGATATTTCTTGAGTTAAGAAAAACAGTCAGCATTATTTCGGCAAGCGAGTAAAATGGTTTGTTACACTCTTAAAAGAGATGGTTCTTCAAGGTTCTTCAGTATAGAAAATGGTCCTAAATAGAACCATGAACACTCAAAGAACCATTTGCCTGATTAAATGGCTCTTTGCATGGTGAAGGGCTTGTCATAGTAGAAGAACCCTTTTCAGGGCCTGTTCAAAACGGTTCTAAATAGAACCATCTGCAACACGTTCTCCATCAGTCTGAAGAACGCTTCACCATGCATAGCACTCTTTAATCATGCAAAGGCTTCTGAGTGTTCATGGTTCTATACAGAACCATTTTCTTTACTAAAGAACCCTTTTAGAACCATCTTTTTTAAGTGTGTGGATGAAACATGACAGAATTAGGTTATAGTTTGTAGGTTATAATATTTTAACAGAAATCTCATAATGAGAAATATTAGTCCTGAAATATTAAATTTGAGGTGTTTTCATTTGCTTAGATATCATTTTTGCAGGGATGCACTGAACTGAATCAAGGGAAGTAGCTCAGATGTGAACTGTCAGGGTCTCAGCTTTACTCCAGCCTAAAGGGCTTCACACGACGGTCGTGGTCAAAACAGTCCAAGGTAAAAACCAGAAAACAGGAGAATCAGAAAGACCTACCTACCTACCTACCTACCTACCTATCTACCTACTTACATATCTACCTACTTACCTACCTACTTACCTATCTACCTACCTACCTACCTACTTAATGACCAATCTACCTACCTATCTTCCTACCTACCTACTTACGTACTTACCTACCTACCTATATACTTACATACCTATCTACCTTCCTACCTACCTACATACTTACATATCTACCTACCTACTAATGTATTTACCTATCTATCTACCTACCTACCTACCTACCTACCTATCTACCTACCTACCTACCTACCAACCTATCTACCTACCTATCTACCTACCTACCTACCTACTTACATACCTATCTACCTTCCTACCTACCTACCTACTTACGTATCTACCTACCTACTAATGTATTTACCTATCTACCTACCTATCTACCTAAATACATATCTACCTACCTACCTACCTATCTACCTGCCTACCTACCTACCTACCTACCTATCTACCTACCTATCTACCTACTTACATATCTACCTACCTACCTATCTACCTACCTACCTACCTATCTACCTACCTACCTATCTACCTACCTACCTACCTATCTACCTACCTATCTACCTACCTACCTACCTACCTACCTATCTACCTACCTACCTACCTATCTATCTACCTACCTACCTACCGCTTTCAAGAGTCAGAATTGTTCACAGTGGCGGTGATAGGAACCAGACGTCCACCTCTACCCTGCAAAGTCTTTACCAATGAAAACATCCTAAGATGTATTACAACCTAAGTATCCTAAGTCCTAAGACTAAAACATCTAGTCAGTATAAGTAATATTTCTCAGTTTGAGACTGAGAAGTCATACGATTATTCGATTTATTTCTAACATTTTTTGTTGTTTTAATGAATTTTGTCTTATGAAAATGACTGGTTCCACTGGCAGATCTTGTTTCAAGCATTTTTGTATCTGCGTGATTTCTACCCAGAGAGCCAGCATATATCGCTCTGCTGGCTTGATAAGGTCACCCCACTGACTGTTCGCCACTGCTGGTCCACCTCAGACCACCCAGGCTGCTGTCCTGCATACAAACATTAACCAGTTTTTAATCTCCTCAAACTGGTTTTAAATGCCCAGAGACTTTTATTTTAGAAAAATACACTTAGACAAACATCACAAACATCTGAGAGAAATAAATAAGAAACTGTTGTTGGCTCTGTGCTAAATTCAAATGATTTACTGAGATAATAAATTATAACTAAAAAAAGGAAGGAAGGAAAAATAAATTAGACTGTGAGTTGAAAATGAGTGATAAGTCAAATTTTACTGAAAACACTGACCAACACTGGTCAGGGGACCGCCAGCTTTGAAATGAGCAGGTCAACAGTGGTCCACTGTCTTCTTCCTATCAGGGTTGAAAAAGTTCAATTATCTACCATGGAATAAGAAACTTTTACCACATAAAATCTCTCAAAACAAGTCAAAATTCACAGGAACAGGTCAAAATTGCTCATAATGAGAAATATTAGATGTATTGGCTACATTTAAAATATTTTTGCAATATAAAAGCTCCTTCACAGAAAGTTATGGCACGAAATAGTTATGAATACACCGCCGGATGTTTGAGGCGACATTCACATTACAAGCCTCGTTGCTCAAGTCTGATTTTTTTGCTCAGATCCAATCTCTCTAATATGATGGTTCACGTTCACGTAGCTAAGTGACTCAAATCATGAGCACGTCATGATCAATAACGAATATATCACATGCATCACAAACAGCAAACAAACTACCCAGCAGAACGAGCCTCCGCCGAAGATAATTGACTCTAAATGGCTCTCGGCTGCTCAGTATTAGAGCGAGATGAAGGCGAAACAGAGCAGTAGAGTAAAAGCCTGGAGGCGAGGCGGGCTGTGTGGAGGCAGTCCAGCTTAGAACAGATCATTTCAGTGGATTATGGTTCAGTTATGTTCCCTGACCTAAGGTACTGAGATGGAGCCTTGAGGGAACCACCCCAGTGACTAGAGTGGAACTGACCCAGAGACAGTCTAGAACCTTTATTTCTGAGAGTGTAAACCACGTATGAAAGTGGCTCCGGTCTGATTTGAAAAGGTGTCACATCAGGGCAACAAATTCGGATTTGGATTTGAGCCACTTCAGCCTGGTAATGTGAACACAGCCTGATACGTTGCTTTACGATAGTTTTTTGGCCAAAAATATATTTTCAAAAATCCATTCGTGGAAGGATGCATGCAGGGTATTGTGAGGGCAAAATAGTCCCCAAAGAAAACTTTTTAAAATTTTATTTTAAATATTTTTCACTATTTTATCATCTTTTTTTCTATTTTCCCTATAAACTATAAAATTCTGGAAAATATTTAGGTCATTTGCTCTCACATGTAGGTTTAGCAGTTATATTGGAGATGCACATTATGTTCTTCGTGGTCAAGCTTGTTTAAGAAGCATTTCTAGTAATATGGAATTGATTACGGATCAAAGATTTAAACAAAATCATCACCGTCACTTTTATTTATATAGTGCCTTTCCCATGCTCAAGGACTCTTACACTCAATGAATACATTACGCTCACTGTCCACTTTATCAGCTCCACTGACCGTATAGCTGCACTCTGTAGTTCTACAGCTACAGACTGTAGTCCATCTGTTTCTCTGATACTCTGTTACCCTGTTCTTCAGTGGTCAGGACCCCCATGGACCCTCACAGAGCAGGTACTATTTGGGTGGTGGGTCATTCTCAGCACTGCAGTAACACTGACATGGTGGTGATCAAGGCAGCCAAGTAGCTACGGTGTAGCATCACTTAGGCAACCAGCCCAATAGTCCTCTTAGCTGTGGCGTAGCACTGCTTATGTGGCCGAACACCATCAGCCCAGGCTGCGATGTCACCTCGATCACGTCTCCAGTCCAGAGAACCTCATAGCCGCAATACTCAAGCGGCTGGTCCAGCATGCATCCTAAATTAAGACGTAGCGCCACCCAAACAGCCAGCAGAAGAAGCCTCAGAGCCACAGCTGGAAATTCACTCTCGGCCGCTATCTCGGCGGATATGACGGCACACGTCTCACGAAACATCAAAACAAACAAGCAAACAATACAATGCAGAACATTCATGTGTGAAGCACAGCGCTTTAATGATTTGAGTTCATGGCCTGAAGACAATCAAATGCATTCACATCCACCACAGTCTCTCATCCACAGAGCTCACCCAGAATACATTTCATCCTGTTTTTCTCTTTACCATGAAAGAGATCCAGTCTTTTCATAATCCTTTAGGGCCATAGAACCTGCTTATGGAGCCTCTCTGATCATCAAGTATCAGAAAACGATTGTTTAGTACTGTGTCTGTAAGTGCACTCAGGTCAGGGGGAGGGAGAAAAGACAGCCAGGGAGAGACCGTGACTCGGCACAAGCTCAAGCTCGAGCGCTTTCCGCAGTCGACAGCTCGGTTGAATTTCTGGGTTTGATCTGCAGAGCTTTCAGCGGAGTCGACAGGAGCTGACGGCTGAGTTATCAGAGGTGCCTCAGGTCCCCCGCGGAGGGAAGAGATTTCCTCTGACACCCAGGCGTCAGCTTAACGGAGGAAAAGGAAAATACAGACGTAGCCTCTGCAGCCCTCAGAATGGCAGCCCCTGCCTCCCCTTATTGGCGTAAATTAATCTACCCACATCCCTCACTGTTACAGAGGCTTTCGCTTTGGGCTTCTGGCAGCTCGGTTACAAACATGCAGCAGAAGATGAAGAGGCAGAGGCGCTCGTGTTCTCGAATTCTGGCTCTCATTGGCAGTGTTCGTTTACCTCGCAGACTTGGGCTAAGACCATCTAACCCATATGCAAGCAAGGTGCAAAGCACAGGGGTCCTGAATGCATTAATGAACCTCGTGGACCTCCTGTATATCTCAAAATCAACATTCTAGGTGCTCCCTAAATATGAACTTATGACGTTCTGCTGTCTGCTGGGGAGAAATAGACCCTCAAATCCAGACTCAGTGAAGCTCATTCTTCTTGGCCATGCTGCTGTAACACGTGCAGGCTCACCCAGTTGGTCCTTCATAGCCTAGAAACCGTAACTGTGCCTGGATTCCTCTGAAAAACTTTCCAATGTGCTGCAGCAGATCTGAAAACCGGAAAACTCGCCCAGTTTCCCAAGAGATTGGAGTGAAGAGCGACTGTTCCTCATTCCTCACACTGAAGACAGAAAAGTTGGGTCAGAAGGAAAAATATTTAAAAAAAAACAAATAGCAATGGTTTTTAAATGCTTTTTCAATTGAAAACAGAAGAAAGACAAACTATTTGCTGCTTCAACTGAGTAAGTTTATTGTTTTTGGTGTATATATACATTTATTCTAGACTTTAAAAAAGTTAGGATGGGGCATGTTGACCACGATGTTACATCGCCTTTCCTTTCTGAAAAGCATTCTGTAATTGGTTGGGAGTTGTTTGAGTCGTCGTAGCTGTGAAAGTGATTTTTTTCCTTTTCTTGCTCGATATTTCACTTCAGCTCCTCAACAATCCAGGGTCCCCATTTTTGTATATTGTGCTTCATAATGTGCTACAAGTTTTCAAAGCAGGCAGGACAGTCTAGCACTTCCATGCTCTTATTACAGAGCCATGCTGCTGTAACACGTGCAGAAGGTGGCTTGGATGCCGTCTTGCCGAAACAAGCAGTGACATCCCAGAAAATATCATCTAGAAGGCCGAGCATGTTGCTTCAAACTGCATATGTACCCCTCAGCATTAACGGTGTAATTATTTTTCCCAAATTATCTTTAGAAATGTTCATTTCACTTTCTAATATTCTGTATAGATGTAATAGTTATTATATTTTATACAACAGCCGCGCAAGCTGATTGGTTGAGAGGCATCTAACTGCGCTGTCATTTCACCACAACATCACAGGTCTTTCACAAACACTGCATCACTCCGCTGAGACGCCGTTGCTAAGCAACGACTCTGACCGCTGTAGGAGACGCTCGAGCTATTTGAACATTTTTACTTCTCACTTTGCCACAAACAGAAAACGGACGCTGTTAAGACCACATCTGACCGACAGCCGATTTGGTCCGACTCTGAAGACGAGACGACACTAAATTCCCAAACTGTCGTCTCCACTGAGCAGCTTTTCAGTCGGCAGCTGAGACAGAAGAACAGCTGAACAACCTGGAATCAGCCAGAAATGAACCCAACACCATTCGCCAAACTAAACGGGCTGTAAGAAGCTTTACAGACCGGCTGGAACAAAACAACATTAATACTGATCTGGACAAACTGACCAAACTGAGCTGAACCTGATATTGGCTCAGTTTTACGGCTCAGTCTGATTCGGTCCGACTCTGAAGATCAGACACGTCTGGCGAATGGTGTTGGGTTCATTTCTGGCTGATTCCAGGTTGTTCAGCTGTTCTTCTGCTGCCGACTGAAAAGCTGCTCAGTGGTGACGACAGTTTGGGAATTTAGTGTAAGGAGCTGGAGAACGAACTGCCGGCTGAGCAGCGAGTGGGCGGAGCTCGTCACTCTGACGTAGCAACAAGCTGCTCGTTAAGGAGCTCTAATTAGGAGGAAGGAGCTGAACATTAAAACATATTAAAGCCGCGTTCACGGCCAGTTTATTCATTTCTTACTGTATTTATTTAACTGCTGTATTAAAGCAGTAGAGCACTCGAGGAGGGAGTTATCACCAATAACATCACGGCTGAGATTTGGTCGCAGGCATGAGGCGAAGCCAATTATGCTCCATCTGGTGTTCTATTGCTTAACTATGTCTACTAAGACCTGCATGTGTAGAGATATTCACACGTCACTTTGGTTCATTTCACATAGTTTCTTTATTATCCGTTCTTTTGCTTTTATTTCGTCTCTCTGGTAAAGAAAAGTCTGTGCTTGCCTGGTTTGTTCAGAATGTCATACATGTGTGACTCACCAAGACAAACTCCTTGTATGTGTAACATCCTTAGGAAAATCAAGTGATGCTGGCTTTGGAAATTCATGCTGGTAACAATCTGGATAGTCTTTTTTTTTCCTGGATCAGGACCACGGCACATTTCCACTTTACATAGTCTGTGTCAGAGGAGCTTTAGCCCAGAGAAGTGGGCAGCGTTTCTGGACATTGTTGAAATGTGGCTTCTGCTTTGTGTAGCAGAATCTCTAAAACTATGTTTACTGACGTGGGTTTTCAGAAATCTCATTTGGTCTATATTCATAGATACATGCCGGTTTTTAATGCAGTGCTGTTGAAGGTCATGGGCGTTCAATAATGGCTTTTAGCCTTGAACTTCACGCACAGATTCTTCAAACCTAATAGTCCAATTGACTGTATGCATTTAAATCACTAAATACCTTTTGACTGTGTTGAGAAACACAGTCCTTAAGCTCATCTTATACCCTATCGTGACAGCATCACCTGTTACCTTTTCACCTGTTTACCTGTGGGAACTTCCATTCCACCAATGCCTTACCTTGTCCCCGCCACGAGGTTTTTGGAATGTGTTGCAGGCATCAAATTTGGAGTTAACGTATATATTTACAAAAAGAATTAGGAAGATTTTAAGACAAAATATTAAAACAATATTGATGATACTTGAAATGCACGTTACACAAATAATTCAAAACAAATCATTTTAAAATTTAAGAATAATAAAATCATTTTTAAACTGCTTAACTGCAGGGGCAATGAATAAGAACACTGTTTCAGAGTCTATTGCATTAGAAAAACAAGTGAGACTGACCTTGCTGCACAGCAGTGTGCAGTTAAATGACTCATTAAATGATTATTATGTAGATTTGATTTATATTTCCTATAATAATAAGCATAAGCACACTGAGTAAACTCCAGCCAGTGATTTACACTATCTGTCCAAAAGTATCCAGACAGCAAATTCAGCTACTTTATGGTCACTTATTGCTGACTCAGCTTGTATAGTCTCCATAGAAAAGCACTGACCAATAGAATGGGAGCCTCTTGATCCTAAGGTCTCCATGTCCGATGCCAAACGTGGGCTAGAGGGGTATAAAGCCCCCCAGCGTTGGGCTGTGGAGCAGTGGAACTGTGTCCTCTCGAGTGATGGAGCTCCATCCAGTACTTTTGGGATGAGCTGGAGTGACCCAGAACTGACTTCATTAATGCTCAATCAAATCCTCACAGCAATCAATTTCAAAAAACATCTACACTATCTGGAATCATTGGCCATTTTAGCAGAAACACCTACCATATAGGTTCACTGTATAGATTTATAGTTGTGCACTGCAGCTCATGTCATTTAACAGACTCCCTTCTACCCTGTCCATCAGTGGAAGGGGACCACCATAGGACCCCCACTGAGCAGGTATGGTTTGGGTGGTGGACAGATCTCAGCATAGCGGAGGAACTGGCACGGCTATTCAAAAGTAAATGAATGTTTTCTTCAAAAATGCATGAACGCGTAAAACTTTTAAAGCGCATTGAGCACATTTTCATAAATGTGAAAGAACGGAGCTAATCAGGAGGATTTAAGTATTCATGGACGTACGGAAGCTGTGCGAGCTTATCAGGCTCAGCGGGAAAACCTTCCAGGTCGATGAATAAGTGGACCCTTCTTGTACTGATAGCAGCAAAGTCCCAAATTAACTTGAAGGATCCAATTTGCAAGATTTCTGACACTCATAAGTTCATTCAGGAGGACTCATTATGTATACCAAAAGTTCTTCCACATTCTTCCGTATCTAATGCACAAAGGGAAATGCTAATGATTGTTTTCCAGGCCTAATCTTTTCCAGGTGGACATTCAGCTTCAAATTTCCACCTTTAATAGTTTCGAAAGTTTTCATCTGCTCTGAGAGAATTAAACTCTAATGACTGTAGAAACAAGCCAATCTCAAATTGCCTGAACAGTTAAAAGGTTCAGATGTAAACAGAGTCAGAGCCGCTCACAGTGGTGGTGATGGGAACCAGACGTCCCTCTAAAAGCTCCTACAGAAGGTTCCTACATGAACTGGTTCTGAATTCACTGCCTGATGACTGAGATGCTGTTTTATGAGAGTTTGGAGATGATTTTGGCCTTAAACTCCATTATTAATTAAAAACTGGAGGTTCTGGATGGTAAATAAAGTGTCTATATCTGTGTTGTAGTCATGGCGACGTCTGGTTCCCATCACCACCACTGTAAAGACGTCTGAACCGTTTCACACCAAACCATCTGAACCTCTCTGATTACATCTCAAGACTGAAGTGTGCAGATATTTTGATAATAATAAATGAATTATATGAATCATGAATAATAACTGAATAATTAATAATAAATGAAACATGAAATATGTTCAATTTTTCAAGAGGCTGGAACATAAACAAAGTCATTTAGAGTGATCTGATATGATATGGTTCACCGTAGACAAACATCCAGACACAACAAAGACCACTTTGTTTATATCCTAAACAGTAAATGTACTTTTTTATATTTATTTTTGGAAGAAACTCAAACATTATAAGATATTTTTCTGCCGAAGTTTATAAGCAACTGCATATAGAAAGAAACAGGGCAGGCTGGCAAACTTTTAATGTTCATTCTAATAACGGAGTCTAAGCCAGGCGGACCTTATAACACAGCTGTATCGGTGAAATGAGTCAGAAAGAGCTGCATGATTATTATGTAGCCGTTCCTCTATGATGCCCTCAATAATAAGCATAGGCAAACTCAGTAAATACAGGCTTAGTAATGGGTCCTATTGAAAGCTGTGCTGGATCCCAATCAGCCAGTGGTTTACACTATCTGTCCAAAAGTATCCAGACAGAGTGGCTTCAGCTACTTTGACGTACCTCAGTGATTACATAGCTTTAACCATCATAGAAAAGCAGTGACCACATGAGCCTAAGGTCACCATGCCCAATGCCAAGCATGGCCTAGAGGGGTATCAAGCCCCCCAGCATTGGGCTGTGGAGCAGTGGAACTGTGTTCTCTGGAGTGATGGAGCTCCATCCAGTACCTTTGGGATGAGCTGAAGTGACCCAGAACTGATCATCCAACATCAGTACCCAGTGTACGAAATATCCCCGGTATTTGGGGTGGTGTCCCAAGCTGGCAGGCTAGTCCTCTGTTCCAGTCCGGTTCTGCAATCTTCCTCACCGTAACTGAGATCTTCCTCGTCTCCTCTTCTGTAGAGTCTCTGTTCTAGTGCGGTTCTGCGCTCTTCCTCACAGTAACTGAGATCTTCCTCGTCTCGTATTCTGTAGAGTCTCTGTTCTAGTGCGGTTCTGCACTCTTCCTCACAGTAACTGAGATCTTCCTCGTCTCCTCTTCTGTAGAGTCTCTGTTCTAGTGTGGTTCTGCACTCTTCCTCACAGTAACTGAGATCTTCCTCGTCTCGTATTCTGTAGAGTCTCTGTTCTAGTGCGGTTCTGCACTCTTCCTCACAGTAACTGAGATCTTCCTCGTCTCGTATTCTGTAGAGTCTCTGTTCTAGTGCGGTTCTGCACTCTTCCTCACAGTAACTGAGATCTTCCTCGTCTCGTATTCTGTAGAGTCTCTGTTCTAGTGCGGTTCTGCACTCTTCCTCACAGTAACTGAGATCTTCCTCGTCTCCTCTTCTATAGAGTCTCTGTTCTAGTGCCGTTCTGCGCTCTTCCTCACAGTAACTGAGATCTTCCTCGTCTCGTATTCTGTAGAGTCTCTGTTCTAGTGCGGTTCTGCACTCTTCCTCACAGTAACTGAGATCTTCCTCGTCTCCTCTTCTGTAGAGTCTCTGTTCTAGTGCGGTTCTGCACTCTTCCTCACAGTAACTGAGATCTTCCTCGTCTCGTATTCTGTAGAGTCTCTGTTCTAGTGCGGTTCTGCACTCTTCCTCACAGTAACTGAGATCTTCCTCGTCTCCTCTTCTGTAGAGTCTCTGTTCTAGTGCGGTTCTGCGCTCTTCCTCACAGTAACTGAGATCTTCCTCGTCTCCTCTTCTGTAGAGTCTCTGTTCTAGTGCGGTTCTGTGCTCTTCCTCACGGTAACTGAGATCTTCCTCGTCTCCTCTTCGGTCTTCAGTGTGAGAGATGAGGAACAGTCGCTCTTCACTCCAAACTCTTGGGAAACTGGGCGAGTTTTCAGGTTTTCAGATCTGCTGCAGCTCATTGGAAAGTTTTTCAGAGGAATCCAGGCAGAGTTGCAGTTTCTAGACTATGAAGGACCAACTGGGTGAACTGGTGCACTACAGCGCCACCCTGAGGCAGAGCAGAGCTGCAGCTCTAGTTAGAAGCATCGAAACAATGAGCTTTACCTGAATTTGTATTTGAGTTTCTATTCAGGGACCCCCCAGAATTGTGATTTTGAGATATTCAGGGGGTCCAAGAGGTTAATTAGGGTGTCCCAGACCCCCTTTGACCCTCTGTATTTCACGCCTTGAAAATAATGCACTAATAATTCACTAATGCACAATCAAATCCTTACAGCAATGTTCAACATGTAGTGTAAAGCCTCAGAAGAGTAGAGGCTGCTTCTGCAGCACAGACTCACTAATCCCCTTCATTTGAGAGGAAGCGGTGGAGTCGCAGAGTTGTGATGGTGTAGTTTATGTAGAACAGTAACGCTGGTGCTGAAAACCTGCAGAACAGCACTGGCTCTTGTTTTGGGAGCAGTATTGATTCAGTGTTTGTTTGAACTTTTGTACCCTGTTCTCTGCTGATCTGCTCGTGTCTGGTGGGAAGGTGTGCTGCTGACTCTCGGCCTGCTAGCTCC
>NC_051211.1:1442500-1455000 GCF_015220715.1 Pygocentrus nattereri | reverse complement strand
TAATAACTCTCTCTAGGACGAATCAATCTGACCCAAACAACACACAATGAGCTCCTCAGTATGTGGAGCCTCGAACAAGTCGGGACGTCCCTGAGTTGGAGTGATGAGGTGGGCGCCGGACAGCCGCCGCGACGTTTGACCTCTGTTTGCAGCTTGCGGGTGCAGACCTCCCGTACCCCTTCATCAGTCTGGCAGAAAATGTGATATATGTAATGCAGTCGATCACACACACACACACACACACACACACACGTCACGGTATGTAGCGGATTGTTTGGTTCAGATCGCTTCATCCTAACAGGAGTTACTGCAGAATATCTGGGGCCTCTTTCAAGTGACATCTTGAATTAAGATTCCCACAAAAAAACTCTACCAACTCCAGCGTTTCTTCAGAAGGGAATGTGTTATTAGTGAGTCAGTGCTGCAGTAACAGCCTCTACTCTTCTGGGAAGATGAACTGTTGATGATGATTCTAGAGCTTGGAACATTGCTGTGATGATTTGATTGAGTGTTAGTGAGGTCAGGTACTGATGTTAGATGGTCAGTTCTGGGTCACTCCAGCTCATCTCAAAAGTACTGGATGGAGCTCCATCACTCCAGAGAACACAGCTCCACTGCTCCACAGCCCAATGCTGGGGGGGGGGGGGGGGGGTACTGGGCTTGGAGACCTTAGGATCATGAGGGCATCTCATTCATTGGCTGCTGTTGTGTAGTTTCGTTAGCTGGGAAATGTTCACTGTATCAATGATTTCACTGTAAATAACACACAACAAAAATATTTTACAGATGCATTTAGAGTTGATTTACATTGTTGATCACTCAGGTTTATTCATGCAACCTCTGAAGAAGAAGTAGCTCAGCAAAATCACACTGCATTAGATCTTCTCTTGGCAGGGAAAGGAGGTCAGTGCTGCACTTATTTCTGCCCAAGGCACCTCTAATGGTATAAAAGAGCCACACGAAAACCATGACTGGGGTCCTTCTTACTGGGTCCTCCAGTGGAGGTTTTGAGGACAAAAGTACTGCTGGTTGTGGGTTCAGTGATATTTCTGATCATTGTTGGCATGTAAACCATTCATGCTGTGCCTGCCTCACTGTATGATTGGACCCAGCAACAAGAACATGGCCCTTGATTACTAATTATATTAATAAAACCTGATTGGCCATTGGAGTTATTTATTTTTTTACCTTTATTTAAGCAGGGTAATCACCTTGAGATTAAAATGAAGTCATGAAATCAGCACAGATCAGACACTTGCAGATAAAAAGACAAGGTTTAAATTAACTTGACTGTCTGGGACAGTTACAAAGAGGGTAGTCAGAACAGGACAGGGTCGGTACCAGACAGCAGGATAACCAAAACAAGAGGGACATACAGAGAAAAACCAAAAACAAGCAAAGCAAATAAGACGCAACAATCAAGCCTACAAGGGCAAACATGAAAGAGCAGTTCAAAAACACTGAAAACCAGAACGGCTTTCCAGACATGAGACCACTCAGTACACAGCAAAGGGTGTTGCAACACTTCACAAAGAGCCTGGCCTTTATACCTACTAACTAATGACCAACAGGTGTGGTGGTTCATTGGTAGAGGGTGATGGTTGGAGAGTCATGTGATTTTCCACTGACTCATGGGAGTTGGAGTCCTCTAGGCGGTCTATGGACTCTAGTGACTCTGCTGGAGGAAGGAAGCAGCCAGAGGAGGTGTCCTCGGCAAACAAGGCAACCAAGAAACGCGAGCACCCTCCAACAGAATCAAATCAGAGTCAAGACCAAATTAAAAACAAGAACAAACAGAGTTATGTGGTTCTTTAACAATTACCCTAAAATCACTCAAGGAAATGATTTGCTGCAATAGTTGCTGCCTCGCCGGATTGTCCAGCTGATCGTAACTATTAGAACATAAATTGTACCAAAACTTGTTTATTGATAATAATAATAATAATAATCGCTTTGTGGACAAAACTTATCCAATGACTGTCTTCACACTGAAAGTGAAGGTCAACAAACCACTTCATACTCAACCCAGGCCTTCCGGTCAAAGAGTTTAAGCAGTCTTGGCCGTACACTTGCCACTGATAGTGTTAAAGAGAAAAATGTTCTCATTATAATTGGCTATATTTTTATTTTAATGGAGTGTTTAGCCTTAAAGAGAACCTATTATGCTTTTCCAGTCTTTCCTTTAGTTGTATCTTTAATGCATGTAAACATTCTGCAAAGCTCAGCGTTCCCTGCAGAGGGAGAACCTCTCTCCCACAGAACCCACTTTTCTCAGCTGCCTGAAGCGCCTCGTTGGAATTCCAGCCCTTTTCCTTTGTTACAGGATGACATCATCTCGTAACACAGTCCTTAATGCCCACCTACCAGCGAGCTCGGCCCTCTCACACAGCGCACAGCAGCTACTGGAGGAGGAAGAGTGTGGTCAGTGCTGTAGCGTGTGGAGAAGAAGCTGCCGGGACTTTCAGGATCCACTCTGGATCAAACTGATCCGGCAGAACCGTGAAGGTGAAGTATCATTCAAATGCAATGTCACTCCAGCAGCCAGCCTGGGACTTCTCGTAGCTGTAATGTACCATCACTCAAATAGCCAGCCCAGGAAACAACGCAGTGTAGCATCACTCAAGCTGCTGGCCCAGGAAGCCTCATAACTGCAGTGTAGCCTCACTGAAGTGGGTGGACTGGGAAACATCATAGCTGCAGTGTAGCATCACTCAACAATGGCCTGGGAAGCCTCATAACTGTAGTGTAACATTACTCAAATGGCTGGCCCGAGAAGCCTCATAACTGCAGTGTTGCATCACTCAACAGCCGGCCCGGGAAGCCTCATTATTGCAGTGTAGCATCACTCAACAGCCGGCCCGGGAAGCCTCATTATTGCAGTGTAGCATCACTCAACAGCCGGCCCGGGAAGCCTCATAACTGCAGTGTTGCATCACTCAACAGCCGGCCCGGGAAGCCTCATAACTGCAGTGTAGCTTCACTCAACAGCCGGCCCGGGAAGCCTCATAACTGCAGTGTAGCATCACTCAACAGCCGGCCCGAGAAGCCTTATAACTGCAATGTTGCATCACTCAACAGCCGGCCCAGGAAGCCTCATAACTGCAGTGTAGCTTCACTCAACAGTCGGCCCAGGAAGCCTCATAACTGCAGTGTAGCATCACTCAACAGTCGACACAGGAAGCCTCATAACTGCAGTGTAGCTTCACTCAACAGCCGGCCCAGGAAGCCTCATAACTGCAGTGTAGCTTCACTCAACAGCCGGCCCAGGAAGCCTCATAACTGCAGTGTAGCATCACTCAACAGTCGGCCCAGGAAGCCTCATAACTGCAGTGTAGCATCACTCAACAGTCGGCCCAGGAAGCCTCATAACTGCAGTGTAGCTTCACTCAACAGTCGACACAGGAAGCCTCATAACTGCAGTGTAGCTTCACTCAACAGCCGGCCCAGGAAGCCTCATAACTGCAGTGTAGCTTCACTCAACAGTCGGCCCAGGAAGCCTCATAACTGCAGTGTAGCATCACTCAACAGTCGGCCCAGGAAGCCTCATAACTGCAGTGTAGCTTCACTCAACAGTCGACACAGGAAGCCTCATAACTGCAGTGTAGCTTCACTCAACAGCCGGCCCAGGAAGCCTCATAACTGCAGTGTAGCTTCACTCAACAGCCGGCCCAGGAAGCCTCATAACTGCAGTGTAGCATCACTCAACAGTCGGCCCAGGAAGCCTCATAACTGCAGTGTAGCATCACTCAACAGTCGGCCCAGGAAGCCTCATAACTGTAGTGTAGCATCACTCAACAGTCGGCCCAGGAAGCCTCATAACTGCAGTGTAGCTTCACTCAACAGTCGACACAGGAAGCCTCATAACTGCAGTGTAGCTTCACTCAACAGCCGGCCCGGGAAGCCTCATAACTGCAGTGTAGCTTCACTCAACAGCCGGCCCGGGAAGCCTCATAACTGCAGTGTAGCATCACTCAACAGTCGGCCCAGGAAGCCTCATAACAGCAGTGTAGCTTCACTCAACAGTCGACACAGGAAGCCTCATAACTGCAGTGTAGCTTCACTCAACAGCCGGCCCAGGAAGCCTCATAACTGCAGTGTAGCTTCACTCAACAGCCGGCCCGGGAAGCCTCATAACTGCAGTGTAGCTTCACTCAACAGCCGGCCCGGGAAGCCTCATAACTGCAGTGTAGCATCACTCAACAGTCGGCCCAGGAAGCCTCATAACTGCAGTGTAGCATCACTCAACAGCCGGCCCAGGAAGCCTCATAACTGCAGTGTAGCTTCACTCAACAGCCGGCCCAGGAAGCCTCATAACTTCAGTGTAGCTTCACTCAACAGCCGGCCCAGGAAGCCTCATAACTGCAGTGTAGCTTCACTCAACAGTCGGCCCAGGAAGCCTCATAACTGCAGTGTAGCATCACTCAACAGTCGGCCCAGGAAGCCTCATAACTGTAGTGTAGCTTCACTCAACAGCCGGCCCAGGAAGCCTCATAACTGTAGTGTAGCTTCACTCAACAGTCGGCCCAGGAAGCCTCATAACTGCAGTGTAGCTTCACTCAACAGTCGGCCCAGGAAGCCTCATAACTGCAGTGTAGCTTCACTCAACAGCTGGCCCGAGAAGCCTCATAACTGCAGTGTAGCTTCACTCAACAGCCGGCCCAGGAAGCCTCATAACTTCAGTGTAGCTTCACTCAACAGTTGAGACAGGAAGCCTCATAACTGCAGTGTAGCTTCACTCAACAGTCGGCCCAGGAAGCCTCATAACTGCAGTGTAGCTTCACTCAACAGTCGGCCCAGGAAGCCTCATAACTGCAGTGTAGCTTCACTCAACAGTCGGCCCAGGAAGCCTCATAACTGCAGTGTAGCTTCACTCAACAGTCGAGACAGGAAGCCTCATAACTGCAGTGTAGCTTCACTCAACAGTCGGCCCAGGAAGCCTCATAACTGCAGTGTGGCATCACTCAACAGCCGGCCCAGGAAGCCTCATAACTGCAGTGTATCTTCACTCAACAGTCGGCCCAGGAAGCCTCATAACTGCAGTGTGGCATCACTCAACAGTCGGCCCAGGAAGCCTCATAACTTCAGTGTAGCTTCACTCAACAGTCGAGACAGGAAGCCTCATAACTGCAGTGTAGCTTCACTCAACAGCCGGCCCAGGAAGCCTCATAACTGCAGTGTAGCTTCACTCAACAGTCGACACAAGAAGCCTCATAACTGCAGTGTAGCTTCACTCAACAGTCGGCCCAGGAAGCCTCATAACTGCAGTGTAGCTTCACTCAACAGCCGGCCCAGGAAGCCTCATAACTGCAGTGTAGCTTCACTCAACAGTCGAGACAGGAAGCCTCATAACTGCAGTGTAGCTTCACTCAACAGTCGAGACAGGAAGCCTCATAACTGCAGTGTAGCATCACTCAACAGTCGAGACAGGAAGCCTCATAACTGCAGTGTAGCTTCACTCAACAGTCGAGACAGGAAGCCTCATAACTGCAGTGTAGCTTCACTCAACAGTCGGCCCAGGAAGCCTCATAACTGCAGTGTAGCTTCACTCAACAGTCGGCCCAGGAAGCCTCATAACTGCAGTGTAGCTTCACTCAACAGTCGGCCCAGGAAGCCTCATAACTGCAGTGTAGCATCACTCAACAGCCGGCCCAGGAAGCCTCATAACTGCAGTGTATCTTCACTCAACAGTCGGCCCAGGAAGCCTCATAACTGCAGTGTGGCATCACTCAACAGTCGGCCCAGGAAGCCTCATAACTTCAGTGTAGCTTCACTCAACAGTCGAGACAGGAAGCCTCATAACTGCAGTGTAGCTTCACTCAACAGCCGGCCCAGGAAGCCTCATAACTGCAGTGTAGCTTCACTCAACAGTCGACACAAGAAGCCTCATAACTGCAGTGTAGCTTCACTCAACAGTCGGCCCAGGAAGCCTCATAACTGCAGTGTAGCTTCACTCAACAGCCGGCCCAGGAAGCCTCATAACTGCAGTGTAGCTTCACTCAACAGTCGAGACAGGAAGCCTCATAACTGCAGTGTAGCTTCACTCAACAGTCGAGACAGGAAGCCTCATAACTGCAGTGTAGCATCACTCAACAGTCGAGACAGGAAGCCTCATAACTGCAGTGTAGCTTCACTCAACAGTCGAGACAGGAAGCCTCATAACTGCAGTGTAGCTTCACTCAACAGTCGACACAGGAAGCCTCATAACTGCAGTGTAGCTTCACTCAACAGCCGGCCCAGGAAGCCTCATAACTGCAGTGTAGCTTCACTCAACAGCCGGCCCAGGAAGCCTCATAACTGCAGTGTGGCATCACTCAACAGCCGGCCCAGGAAGCCTCATAACTGCAGTGTGGCATCACTCAACAGCCGGCCCGAGAAGTAATAAAAGTAATGTTCTGCGTGCACCGAACAAAATCAAATTTACTTGATTTCAGTGTATTGTACCATTCAGATAACATGTTTTTGCATCAGCACAAAGTGTATATGAATTAAATACACTCAACACATTAATTACTGAGCCGGAAAGTCAGTGAAGACCAATTACTTCAAATTGCACATATAAAAAACTTTCTGGCTGTTCGGTTCATTGGCATGCATACAGTGCAAAGTCACACCTATCACTGCGTGTGATCAGTGCAATCCAATGAAGCTTTATTTTTATAGAGCGCTGTCGTAAAATAAAATCTCTACACTGTTCTGCTGCATAACAGGGACTACATACTGAATTTGGCACCACGTGCACAATAAAGAGCACTCTTTCTGGTCTAAAGCTGGAGGGTGGACAGACCAGATTTCCATGAAAAGCCATCAGAACCGCAAGGAAATAAAATGCATTTGGTGGACTGCCTTTATTCGATAAGTTTATAGCCTCATCTATCACTGTCCATTCAGCCCAACCGAAATCAGATATGAAGCTAAAGGCAAAGTTATTTGTCTGGAGTTAAATGATTATCATAAGGTCAGATATCAGTGTTCGCCGGGTGGCCGTCCCCTCTCTCCCCATCACTTAATGTCCAATTACGTTGGCATGGAAACTTGGCCGAGTGCAATAACAAACGGCAGGAGCTTCAAGGTTTGAATCGTAATGGCTGTTTTGCTCCTGATTCGCAGTTGGCCACCTTAGTCAGCATCTGCCACATGTGATTTGGGTTTCGGCTCCGTAATATTTGTGGCTCCGGTAATCTAATTGAATTTTAATGATGCATGAACTGGGGGGGTGTTAGATGGAGAGAGAAAGCAGGGATGATGGAAGAGCGAAATGCACTGGCTCACGCGCTCTCAAGCTGCCTGGCCTAAAAAAAGGCGACAGTTCTAACAATGCAGGTTCAGGTTTATGAGAGTTTTCTGTTACATCTCTAATGTGGGATCGTTTTTATTGCTACAGGTACACATAATCTTATAATTAATAATGTCACGTGTACAGTGCTGTGAAAAAGTATTCACCCCCCCCATCTGCATACCTGTCACAGTGAGTGAACTCCTAAAAGACGGTTCTTCAAGGTTGCTTTAGCAAAGACTTTGGGCCTCGGTTTTATTGTTACAGGTACACATGTTACTGTTATGTGTACATGACTATGGTCGGTGGGATAGTGTAGTGGGTAACACCTCTGCCTTGTAGGCTGGGGTTCAATCCCCGCCTGGTACCCAAAACTATACTAATAAGGGTCCTTGGGCAAGACTCCCAACACCACCTTGGCCTACCTGTGTAAATTGATCAAATTGGCGAGTGGGATTTAAGAAGAGGTTTATTCATAAGAATGGTCGATTATTGAGGAGCAATGGTCCTACATAGAACTCTGAACACTCAAAGAACAGTCTGCATGATTAAATGGTTCTCTGCATGATTAAATGGTTCTTCAGGTTGATGGGGAATGTGTTGTGTACGGTTCTATGGAGCACCAAAAAAAAAGGTCATTCTGCATACAAGCTTAACATTGTAAACAACAGCGGAGCCATTTTTGGTGCTATATAGGACCATTTTCATCAAGGTTCTACATAAAACTATATACAACACATTCTCCATCAGTCTAAAGAACCATTTCACCCTGCAAAGAACCACTGCAGTACTAGAAGAAAGAGAGCCCAGCCACCATATTTTAAAGTTTCATCTGATTCATTTGAGGAGCAAAGATATCCACCACGCAAATCACCCGTGTGAAAAAGCAATTGCCCCTTTAATCACTCGAGCAAGGTTAATTGATAATGAGATTCAGCTGATTGAACACAGATAGGCTTGCACCGTTGTCGGCCTCACTCATATTGAAGTTTACCATGAAAGTCATGTAGACGCTGTGAAGTTTTCTCAAGCCCACTCAGGCTATTGAATTTTTTTCAAATTGCTATTAAAATGTATCAAATCTGTATTACAAAACTATTTCAGAGAATAACCTTTCACTTTGAACTTTGAGTCCTGATCTTCTGTTTTGGCTTCTGGGTAACACTTTACTGTAGCTCAGTGCTCATAAGCCCTTTATGTCAACTGACAGAAAGCTACATAAACATTTATGCTAATTATACTGTGTCATAAAGGTTGCCTTTGCTAAATACAGTCTCAAGTTGACGTAATATCTATGTCAGGTGACACTTTCTGAGGGAAACGACAGACTCTGTAGCTCAGTGTATGTGACAGTGATACACCGATAAGCCATAACATTCTGACCACCTCCTCGTTTCTACGCTCATTGTCCACTGTATCAGCTCCACTGACCGTATAGCTGCACTCTGTAGTTCTACAGTTACAGACTGTAGTCCATCTGTTTCTCTGATACTCTGTTACCCTGTTCTTCAGTGGTCAGGACCCCCATGGACCGTCACAGAGCAGGTAATACAACCCCAATTCCAATTAGGTTGGGACGTTGTGTAAAACATAAATAAAAATGATGATTTACAAATCCATTTCAACCTACATTCAAATGAATACACTATAAAGACGAGATATTTAATGTTCAAACTGATAAACTTTATTGTTTTTTGCAAATATTCACTCATTTTGAATTTGATGCCTGCAACACGTTCCAAAGAAGTTGGGACAGGGGCAACAAAAGACTGGGAAAGTTGAGGAATGCTCAAAAAACACCTGTTGGGAACATTCCACAGGTGAACAGGTTAACTGGAAACAGGTGAGTGTCATGATTGGGTATAAAGGGAGCATCCCTGAAAGGCTCAGTCGTTCACAAGCAAGGACGGGCGAGGTTCACCACTTAGTGAACAACTGCGTGAGCAAATAGTCCAACAGTTTAAGATCAACGTTTCTCAACGTGAAACTGCAGGAATTTAGGGATTTCATCATCTACAGTCCATAATATCATCAAAAGATTCAGAGAATCTGGAGAAATCTCTGCAGGTAAGCGGCGAGGCAGAAAACCAACACTGAACGCCCGTGACCTTCGACCCCTCAGGCGGCGCTGCATTAAAAACCCACATCATTCTGTAACGGATATTCCCACATGGGCTCAGGAACACTTCGGAAAACCACTGTCAGTGAACTCAGTTCGTCGCTCCGTCTACAAGTGCAGGTTAAAACTCTGCCATGCAAAGCGAAGCCACATATCAACACCACCCAGAAACGCCGCCGGCTTCTCTGGGCCGAGCTCATCTGAGATGGACTGACGCAGAGTGGAAAAGTGTCCTGTGGTCTGACGCGTCCACATTTCACACTGTTTCTGGAAATCATGGACGTCGTGTCCTCCGGGCCAAAGAGGAAAAGGACTGTCCGGATTGTTTTCAGCGCAAAGTTCAAAAGCCAGCATCTCTGATGGTCTGGGGGGGGGGTGTTAGTGCCCATGGCAGGGGTAACCTGCACATCTGTGAAGGCACCATTAATGCTGAAAGGTCCATACAGGTTTTGGAGCAACATCTGCTGCCATCCAAGCAGCGTCTTTTTCAGGGACGTCCTGCTTATTTCAGCAAGACGATGCCGAGCCACATTCTGCACGTGTTACAACAGCGTGGCTTCGTAGTAAAAGAGTGCGGGTACTAGACTGGCCTGCCTGCAGTCCAGACCGTCTCCCATTGAAAATGTGTGGCGCATTATGAAGCTCAAAATACGACAGCGGAGACCCCCGGACTGCTGAGCAGCTGAAGCTGGACATCAAGCAGGAATGGGAAAGAATTCCACCTACAAAGCTTCAACAATCAGTGTCCTCAGTTCCCAAACGCTTATTGAGTGTTAAAGGAAAGGTGATGTAACACAGTGGGAAACACGCCCCTGTCCCAACTTCTCTGGAAGGTGTTGCAGGCATCAAATTCAAAATGAGTGAATATTTGCAAAAAACAATAAAATTTATCCGTTTGAACATTAAATATCTCGTCTTTATAGTGGATTCAACTGAATATCGGTTGAAAAGGATTTGCAAATCATCGTTTTCTGTTTTTATTTATGTTTTACACAACGTCCCAACTTCACTGGAATTGGGGTTGTATTTGGGTGTTGGGTCATTCTCAGCACTGCAGTAACACTGACGTGGTGGTGGTGGTGTGTTAGTGTGTGTTGCGCTGGTCTGAGCGGATCTGAATTGAAGTCACTCTGCCAAGAAGCCTGCGCCGTAAACTCCTCCACAGTGAATGGAAAGGCTGGTATCACATTCTAAGGAATCGTTTTGAAGGTGCAGTCATTCCTGATAAAACAGGTTATTTATTTTAAGTGGGCAATTACTTTTTTCACAGGGGTGATTAACCTGCTGGACATCTTTGCTCCTTAAACAAATGAAGTAATAATTTTAAAATGTGTTTCATGTTTGGTTTGAAATCAGTGCACATACTTTTTCACAGCGTTGCACAGTCTCAGAAATAAAGGTGCTAGACTGTCTCTGGGTCGGTTCCCCTCCTGTCTCTGGGGTGGGACCCTCAGGGCTCCATCTCAGTGCCTTTAGTCAGGGAACATAACTGAACCATAATCCACTGAAATGATCTGTTCTAAGCTGGACTGACTCCACACGCCCCACCTCGCCTCGCCTCCAGGCTTTTACTCTACTGCTCTGTTTTAAAACATTCGGTTATGAAAAGGAACAAATACCAACTTTTCACCTGGAGAACCTGATTTAAGCTCCATTATCAGACCTTAGAACCACTGTAGAACCTCTGAGGGAACATTGACACTGTTTGTACCTCGATGAACGAGAAATGGACCTGAACAGAACCTTCATTTCTAGCAGTGTAAGTAACGTCTATGGTATATTTTTCCAGCGTCGCCCCCAAAGAGGACCGGGTTCTTCATTTCGAGCCGAGGTCTTGCGGTTTCTTTTTCTGAAGGTTTTTATTTGAGGTTTTCTCGCCCCTGTGCCTCTGGCTGACTCAAATAAGGGCTGAAACATCAGGCTGTTTTTGCTGTGTCAGTGTGACCACTCGTTAGGCAGTGGAGGTTGTTGTTTCTCAGGCCGTTGTTTTGTGCTTTGTGCTTTTCCAGAGGCTGAGATGTTTGGAGAGTGTTCCTGCTAAAGGCTGCTGGGGTGGTAGGACCTAGTGCTGCCCATTAGAAGACAGCAGACGGAACTTGGTGGAGCCACATAAGGACACTGAGGATAGACTAAGGGTTTTCCTCATACGCTGCCAACACTTATCTACTATTTGGTCATTAGAATTACGTTCTGTTATGTTTACAAGACCAATTATTTGATATATTTAACTTGGCAGTAACAAATAAGTCCTGTATGTGATTCATGTGGCTTACATTTAATGTTCATTGATCTGGGAGGGGAGAGAAAAGCCCACAGCTGTTATTGGATCTGCCTGGAGATTCACTTTATGTGCAAGTAATGCAGAAATGATTTTCAACTGAACACCACATCCTGGTCTTCTATTAAGGCTTTTAGTGTTGATGTGCTGGTCACACTTTACTGTAGGTCAGGGTGCATGATGTCCTCTATAACAACTGACATAGACCTACATGAACGCTTATAAACACTTTTCTAATGGCTGTCATCTGTCTTAAAGTTTGCATTTACCAGCTTTAAGGTAAAATGACACAGATTTGGATGTTAGATTAAGATTAAGTGACTCTTATTAGTCCCACAACGGGGAAATTCCACCTCCGCATTTAACCCATCCATGCAGTGAAACACCACATACACACTAGTGAGCACACACACAGACTAGGGGGCAGTGAGAACACTTGCCCAGAGCGGTGGGCAGCCCTATCCACAGCTCCAGGAGCAGTTGGGGGTTAGGTGTCTTGCTCAAGGCCACCTCAGCCACGTACTGTCGGCTCAGGGGATCAAACCAGACCTTCCAGTCACAGGACTGGCTCCTTGACCTCGACTGCCCCTCAGGATATCAGATATGGATTTAAATGGATTATGTTTTCACTTTAACCGTATCCTTTAAGACCTGTCCAGGGAGTATCTGGCCCTCCGCCCAATGACCACTGGGATAGGCTCCAGCACCCCCCCGCGACCCTGAGGGAGAAGCAGCTTAGATAATGGGTGTGTGTGTGTGTGTGTGTGTGTGTGTGTGTGTGTGTGTGTGTGTGTGTGTGTGTGTGCATCCTTTAAAACAGTGTGTAAAAT
>NC_051211.1:1397500-1437500 GCF_015220715.1 Pygocentrus nattereri | reverse complement strand
ACGCTGAGATTAATAACCGATCACATTGATTTATCAGTCTACTCAGACTTTAGCAGAGCTCAGTAACGCTGAGATTAATAACCGATCACATTGATTTATCAGTCTACTCAGGCTTTAGCAGAGCTCAGTACCACTGAGATTAATAACCGATCACATTGATTTATCAGTCTACTCAGGCTTTAGCAGAGCTCAGTAACGCTGAGATTAATAACTGATCACATTGATTTATCAGTCTACTCAGACTTTAGCAGAGCTCAGTAACGCTGAGATTAATAACCGATCACATTGATTTATCAGTCTACTCAGACTTTAGCAGAGCTCAGTAACGCTGAGATTAATAACCGATCACATTGATTTATCAGTCTACTCAGACTTTAGCAGAGCTCAGTAACACTGAGATTAATAACCGATTAGATTGATTTATCAGTCTACTCAGACTTTAGCAGAGCTCAGTAACACTGAGATTAATAACCGATCACATTGATTTATCAGTCTACTCAGGCTTTAGCAGAGCTCAGTAACCCTGAGATTAATAACTGATCACATTGATTTATCAGTCTACTCAGGCTTTAGCAGAGCTCAGTAACGCTGAGATTAATAACCGATCACATTGATTTATCAGTCTACTCAGACTTTAGCAGAGCTCAGTAACACTGAGATTAATAACCGATCACATTGATTTATCAGTCTACTCAGGCTTTAGCAGAGCTCAGTAACGCTGAGATTAATAACCGATCACATTGATTTATCAGTCTACTCAGGCTTTAGCAGAGCTCAGTAACGCTGAGATTAATAACCGATCACATTGATTTATCAGTCTACTCAGACTTTAGCAGAGCTCAGTAACACTGAGATTAATAACCGATCACATTGATTTATCAGTCTACTCAGGCTTTAGCAGAGCTCAGTAACACTGAGATTAATAACTGATCACATTGATTTATCAGTCTACTCAGACTTTAGCAGAGCTCAGTAGATAAGTAAAAGTAAGTATCAGTAAATTATTAAGTATTCTAAAATGTATAAAGTAAATATTCTGGATGCTTCCCTTAAAAAATGTAACTTGTACTGAATATAAATACTTAGTTACTGTATTCTGAACATGTATTCCCAATACTTGTATTCCATAACATCCCAACCCCATAGACAGGTTACACATTTGCTCCATTAAAGGTCCCAAGAAATAGGGTTTGACAAAAATGTGGACCATCTGGGGCTTCCTGAGGACCCGTTTGATAACCACTGGTCTAAATCAGACACCAGAGACCGGCCAGTCCACATTCTGCTGTCACTTCTGAGCCAAACATAATCAGATCCTGTAGATAACTTGGCTCAGATGTGTCAAGAGCTGGAGAAGAACCTAAGAGCCCCCCCATAAGAATTGAACAGAAAGTGGGGTCTATGAAAGGCGTATCTAAGCCTCATATTTTCTTCATCAATTAAAACCCCTCAGAATCAGATGCCCTCTCAAACGTTTAGGGTGAGGATGCTCCCCAGCTCTGGAAGCAGTGCAGAACCTCCAGAAGATGATCAGAGGTTTGGGGTTCCTTGTTTTATTGGCCCTTCGCAGGTCGCGTCATTGGCTTGCAGTCCATTTCCATTCTAATACAACACAAATTCATGGCTTGTTCACTGGGGGCTCAGCGAGATGGATGGCAGGCTTTATCACAAACAGGGGACGTCGTTATGCAAATGAAGGAAATATCACATCCGAGAGAGCGTAAAAGTGTCTGGAGCTTTGCGGGCGGTGGGCGTCGGAGTCTTGAAAAATGTTCGACACGCGTTGCGCTCGTTGACGGCCGTAAATGTCATTACTGTTAGATTAGAAGCTGCGAGTGGGGGAGTCGGGGGGATACAGGAAAGGATAAGTGACTGATGGGCGCGGGAGGCTGTGGTGAGAACACTCGTGAGTAGCGATCACTCAGCAAAGGAAAAAATGCCCTGTTTTAATCACAGCATTCACAAAGCTCAGCGCAGCTAATTGGCTCTCCGCTCTTTACTAATTGCCATTTCTAAAGTGTGATCTGATTTGTCATCTTATTTATGGTCAGTTGAGCTGGATTGGGCTGTAATTGGCCGAAAGGTGGCCATTAGATAGTAAACATAATCGCTAAAATCACAGGATAAATGTTCTCCCAGTGGGAAATTTACTGGAGGCCCAAGATATCCAACCAAGTGGAAAAGCCATGCTAGGACAAGTGGTGCATCATCCTTATAAAGCTTATAGAGAATTACTTACATGGGCGTCATGACCATATAAGGGAATCCAGGTCTAAGCTGGTTTTCTCAATGAGAAAAATAAACAGGGTTTTTGAAAATCGCTGCTGCCGCAAACTGTGGTGAACAAAATCACTCCCGAAAATGGCCTCGCGTCAAGTGAAATGATCTTGAACCTAGTCGCTAATCGGATATTTCCCATTCTGAGATGGTCGTGCACTTATTATATTATATTCCAGCTTATTTCTAGAAACTTTATAACTGTTTGAAGTCATTTTATTAAGTAAAATTGTTTCACTATACTGGCAGATAATTTGGCTCGTTCCAACCGTATTACTTACAACAAGCAAAATCATCTATTTTACTTAATAAAATGACTTAAAACAAGTAAAACATATAGAAGTAAGTCTTAAATTAAGTTAACAACAATGTAAACAGGAGAAATATTCTATTTATTTACTATATTTAGGATCATTTAAACTGACTAGATACTGTGTTTTGCAGTGAATGCACTAAAGTTGAAATGTTTTGTTTGGTATATTATTAATATATTTTACATTAATATTAATGTATTATATATATATATATATATATATATATATATTAATCCGGTATGTTATTCCTCTGGTTGCCACGTGATCCTCTGAATGAAGAGGTTGCTTTGCAGCCAAACTCTTGTGGCGTCTTGGTGGAGAAGAACCGCTACAGGCCCTGATTTCAGCTCAGAAAATGTTTATTCAGAGCAAAGCAGCCTGAACAGCAGGAAGGTCTTTTCTAGCCTTACACGTTCTCTTGATGGTGGACTCCCTCACACCGATCTCACTACCACAAAGACAACCGGGGCAGTCGTGGGCTGGAGGTCAGGGAACCGGCCCTGTGACCAGAAGGTCGCCAGTTCGATCCCCAGAGTCGACAGTCCGTGACTGAGGTGTCCTTGAGCAAGACGCCTAACCCCCAACTGCTCCCTGGGTGCTGTGGATAGGGCTGCCCACCACTCTGGGCAAGTGTGCTCACTGCCCCCTAGTGTGTGTGCTCACTAGTGTGTATGTGGTGTTTCACTTCATGGATGGGTTAAATGCGGAGGTGGAATTTCCCGGTTGTGGGATTAATAAGAGTAATTTAATTTAAAACCGAAGAACCACAGCGTCAATAACTTTAACACATAGAAGTGCTGATGGTTTTCTTCTGTAGAGTCTCTGTTCTAGTGCGGTTCTGCGCTCTTCCTCACAGTAACTGAGATCTTCCTCATCTCCTCTTCTGTAGAGTCTCTGCTCTAGTGCGGTTCTGCGCTCTTCCTCACAGTAACTGAGATCTTCCTCGTCTCCTCTTCTGTAGAGTCTCTGTTCTAGTGCGGTTCTGCGCTCTTCCTCACAGTAACTGAGATCTTCCTCGTCTCTTCTTCTGTAGAGTCTCTGTTCTAGTGCGGTTCTGCGCTCTTCCTCACAGTAACTGAGATCTTCCTCGTCTCCTCTTCTGTAGAGTCTCTGTTCTAGTGCGGTTCTGCGCTCTTCCTCACAGTAACTGAGATCTTCCTCGTCTCCTCTTCTGTAGAGTCTCTGTTCTAGTGCGGTTCTGCGCTCTTCCTCACAGTAACTGAGATCTTCCTCGTCTCCTCTTCTGTAGAGTCTCTGTTCTAGTGCGGTTCTGCGCTCTTCCTCACAGTAATTGAGATCTTCCTCGTCTCGTCTTCTGTAGAGTCTCTGTTCTAGTGCGGTTCTGCGCTCTTCCTCACAGTAACTGAGATCTTCCTCTTCTCCTCTTCTGTAGAGTCTCTGTTCTAGTGCGGTTCTGCGCTCTTCCTCACAGTAACTGAGATCTTCCTCGCCTCCTCTTCTGTAGAGTCTCTGTTCTAGTGCGGTTCTGCGCTCTTCCTCACAGTAACTGAGATCTTCCTCGCCTCCTCTTCTGTAGAGTCTCTGTTCTAGTCTAACAAACTGGAACTTGTTTCCAAAAAAAATAGATAAAAATGAATGAAAGTCAATTTCATTTAATTAAAATTGTTTTTTGCTGAATTACATTCCAACAAAACCCACATAGATTTCAATGAAAATGTTTAAATTTTAGTTTTTGGTTACTTTTCGATGGGACGTCTGTTCTGACTCTACTTTTCTTGATTGAATGCAATCGTGTGTCGTAACATTCCTACATTCCTACCGTAATTCATTTCTTGTGTGTTTGGACTGAACGTGGGGATCTGGGGTAATGTCCTCTTTCGCAAGTGCTCCTCTTTGATTTTATTTCTGCCTGAAAACAGAGATCCCACACACTCATTAAAGGCCTGATTATAATGGCAGCTACAGGCGAAAAGCATCATTTCAAATTCACACTTCATTAACTTTTCAGAAAGCTTCTTTTTTTCCCGTTAGAAATAATGACTAGTTGTATTTCTGTCAGTTCCTCAAATTCTGACTAAATGAAATGCAGCCCACTATCCTGTGGGCATTTTATACCCATGCAGATGTGAGATTTATCACTGAGGAGGCACGAGTCCCACTGGTCAACTAATCCAATTCAAATAGGGCTTAAGTCCTTTTATTGTGATTGAACTACGGAGTCGGCCACGTCTACTATAATCACCAGAATGTGCAGCCGTGGCCAAAAGTTTTGAGAATGGCACAAATTTTGGTTTTCACAAAGTTTGCTGCCTGTTTTTTTAGAACCTTTTGTCAGATGTTTATATTGTATAATGAAGTACAATTATAAGTGTTCCGTATGTGTGTTAACTTTTTATTGACAATTACTTGCAGTTTAAGCAAAGACTGAATATTTACAGTGTTGACCCTTCTTCTTTAAGACTTCTGCAGTTCGGCTCAGCTGGATTTCAGCTTCTGGGCAAAATCTTGAATGATGGCAACCCATTCTTGCCTAATCAGTGCTTGGAGTTGATCATAGTTTCTGGGTTTTTGTTTGTCCACCCTCTTTTTGAGGATTGACCACAGGTTCTCAATGGGATTGAGATCTGGGGAGTTTCCTGGCCATGGACCCAAACTTTCTATGTTTTGTTCACCAAGCCACTTTTACCTTGTGACATGGTGCTCCATCATGCTGGAAAAAGCACTGTTCATCTTCAAATTGCTCCAGGGATGTTGGGAGAAGCTGCTCTTGGAGGATGTTTTGATCCTCCACTTTGACTGTAGCCTGTGAAGTTTGCAGTGGGGAATTATTTGATATAGTCCTCTGAAATGCGTTATTCTGAAGTTGGTCTTATGCTCATATCAGCAACTATGAATCTAAACTGGTTTTCTCTAAAACAGTGTTTTCTAGATTGGCCTCTTTCAGGCCCTAAGGTTCCCAAAATGTTCAATCTCCCGAATACTCTGATTTACAAGGTACCTGACCTCACCAAAATAGCCCACACAAACCAGCATGTTAGGTCCAGTGTGGTAGTTTAGAGAGTTTTAGGCTGCATTTTGAGTGGGATATTTTGTTGAGGTCAGTCTAATAATGTCAGTTCAGCGTCCAGCAATGTTAGCCTGCCCATGACTAACAGGTTGAAGGCATTAACGTGATCAAATAAAACATCTCAGAAATATCTGGAGCAACAAGGCGGTAAACACAGACATGTTCATCGAAATGATGGCGCAGTACTGTTTACCACACTTACCCAGTTAATCGTTTGGCATTTCCGTGTAATTTAGTTAGACTGCTGTAAAACACCATGTTATCCAAAATAATTATCCAGCACTTCACTGAAGTTACTTACCTTCAACTTAAGGCACTGTTTATGCACTATTATGTCTTTATTTCAGTTCTAGAATATTTTAAACGTGCCACTTTTCTAGCACCAGTGCTACCTACTCAAAAACTCCACACTAACTGATGATTGATTTATAATATTGATAATAATATCCTTATTTGTTGCCAGTTGGGATGGAGCAAAAACATGGACTTGTTGACTCTCCTGTGTAAACAGATCATGCAATGTGTGTCCCTAAAGAAAGCACATTCTTCATTAAGAAAGAAAATATTAAAAAGTATATCGTCGCTGTCCAATGAAAAACAAGTATCTCCAAAATATTAACTTTACAGGAGAGAGCAAAAACCCACTTACCTTGTAATGTAAGTCAATGTAAAGAGATTTGGTTCCAGGTGATTTTAGAGCATTTCTATTGGTCCTTTCATCATGAATCTTTCACCTGATGTGCAGGACGGCTGTTGTGTTGAAATGATGCAGAAAACTAAAAATCAACAAAAATGGAGTTACATGGTTTTCATTGGACGGTGACGATATGCGACTCTATATGACGGTTGGTCTTGGTTGAGAACAGAGACTAAAAGCAGGTCTGAGATAGTAAAACGTTCTACTGCGCTAATCATCAGCACATACACCTGCTTTGGCTCATTCAGCGAGCCCTAACTATGGGAAAGTTATGTGCCAGTGTATATCCAGCCAAATGTAATCACAGCTCAGCATTCTCTCCGTTTGAGCCCACAGGAGTGCTGAGGCTCAGGACTGTCTGAGCAGCGCTGGTGATGAATGGCCGCGCGGCTCTGGCAGCGTCCGCTGATGGATGGGAAACGAGTATGCTAATGCGCTATTGTTTTAAGCTCCCGGGCCCCTCTGAGTTAGGGCATTATGAAAAGTCTTTACCGCTATCTCGTCAATTTGTCACGCCGTCCGATGTCTGAAGTCAGAAATCAAAGAGTAAAAGGGGGATAGCTCTGAGAAGTGATGGAAAGCCTAATGAATAGCCGTCTGCCAGCCCCGTAATATCATATGCTTTGTGCTGAGCCGCATGAAAACGCTCGACGGCTCGAGAAGCGAGAAGGGCTCGTGCTTATTTGAGCGATGGAGATTGTATTTATTTAGATGCAAGGCCACAACTATCCATGAAAGAGGCCTGTTTACAGACACTAACCGTCCTCCCCCACCCAAACGCCTGAGCATTAGCCACTGAAAGGCCTGGATTTCCATTCCCCCATTGAAGGACTTTGAATTTCACAACTGAAATTTAAATCGCAATAGTGAAATTATAGTGATTATGCAATCACTTCCAGAGCAATGAATACAGGAGATAATCATCTCGGGTCTATTATAGTTTGTTTGTGAGAGCACATAATGAGTCAGCAGTGCCTGCCTCCTGCGCAGTTTGAAAAGAAATAACTTCTGAGACCATCTTGGTAGGAGATGTATTCTCCAGTTTCTAATTGCCAAATGAAACGGTCAAGATTAGACTGAACTCCTCGCCGTGACTCAGCCGGAGTGGGCACTATATAATTATACGGTTAAGATGGAAACAAAGCAATTCAGAGTGGAGTCAGAACTCTTCACAGTGGTGGTGATAGGAACCAGACGTCCACCTCTAAAAGCACCTTCACACAAAGTTATGACATGAAATGGTTACGGTTTTACTGCCTGATGTCTGAGACATTGTTTAACAATAGATTTATGAATGTATTGGAACACATTTTTAAAGCGAAGCCTCCAAGGAAAACTGATTTTTCATATTTCCAGGTACTAATTCCCAGTGTAATGTTTGACAGTGGAGTACGAGAGGGAGTGTCATCAGTTCGCAGTTCCTTCCGCCAAATTAGAGCTCCTTAACGAGCAGCTTGTTGCTACGTCAGAGTAACGAGCTCCGCCCACTCGCTGCTCAGCCGGCAGTTCATTCTCCAGCTCCTTACACTAAATTCCCAAACTGTCGTCACCACTGAGCAGCTTTTCAGTCGGCAGCTGTGACAGAAGAACAGCTGAACAACCTGGAATCAGCCAGAAATGAACCCAACACCATTCGCCAGACGTGTCTGATCTTCAGAGTCAAATCAGACTGAGCCGTAAAACTGACCCAATATCAGGTTCAGCTCAGTTTGGTCAGTTTCTCCAGATCAGTATTAATGTTGTTTTGTTCCAGCCGGTCTGTAAAGCTTCTTACAGCCCGTTTAGTTTGGCGAATGGTGTTGGGTTCATTTCTGGCTGATTCCGGGTTGTTCAGCTGTTCTTCTGTCACAGCTGCCGACTGAAAAGCTGCTCAGTGGTGACGACAGTTTGGGAATTTAGTGTCGTCTCGTCTTCAGAGTCGGACCAAATCGGCTGTCGGTCAGATGTGGTCTTAACAGCATCCGTTTTCTGTTCGTGGCGAAGTGAGAAGTAGAAATGTTCAAATGGCTCGAGCGACTCCTACAGCTGTCAGAGTCGTTGCTTAGCAACGGTGTCCCAGTGGAGTGATACAGTGATTGTGATGTTATGGTGAAATCACAGCACAGTTAGAATGGCTCTCAACCAATCAGCTCACATGGCTGGAACTCACTGTTTTATAATAACTGTTTTATTTAACTGTTTAATTACAGAGTAACATCTTGAAAAATAGATGCAGCTCACCTACTTTATTTGGTGCTTTGGCCTCCAGCCCATCAAAGAAACGGTATCCAAGACAAAAAGCTTTTAATTGTAACAATTCGCCTCTTTTAAAGTCTGTTGTTTTAATCATGTTTCCAATTCCATTCTCCTTTAATTTGTTACTCTTTAAACCTTCATTTGAAGGTGCTATACAAATAAACTCACCTTGCCTTCACTGTTTTGGCTGCATTTCAATGAGGCACTGCATTTAAAGCACAAAAGTGGGGTCAAGCAACATGAAAACATTGTAGTAGAGGTTTTGTTTTTCATTCTAGCCCTTGTTCTGCCCTGTGAGGTCATGTGTGTATTGCATTTCACAGTTTTCACTGTTATGATTGCATTTCAATCAGGCAAATCTGTTTAAAATCTACATTATGTGACTCTCTGTGTGACTGTCTGTTATTTTTTCATACAGTAAAGAGTAAAGCTTTGTTTATATAAAACACAGTGTTTTAGGACTATCAGTTAACTATTAACTCTCTGTGGTCTGAGTGTGTTTTCTGGATTTCTTCATCTCTTCTTAAACTCTCCTCTAAAGGTTCTTCATAGAACAGGATCCTCATGTGTTTCATATCTAAACGCTCCGTTATCTTCATCACTACTTTACAAACCCGCTGCAGCAGCTGGAAACTCTCTGACGCCGTTTCACACGAGTCTCCGATGTGGACGGAATGAAGAATGAAGGGTGTCCGGCGTGACGGTCAGTCCTTAGTGATGTCCTCAATGTCCATCGGTCAGTTTCACACAGAAAGTAGACGGACACACGAATCCAGCAGCTCCACATGGTGAGAGGCAGATGATATGTATCTCAGCCCCTCTTCACAGGCTCATAACTCTGGATGTGCGTCTCGTAGGATCTTGTGATGAGATGGAATGGTTGGGATAGTGTAGTGGGAAACACCTCTGCCTTCTACACTGTAGACTGGGGTTCAATCCCCCACCAGGGCAAGCCCCCTACAACATTCCAGTAAAAGTCCTTGGGCAAGACTCCTAACACTGCCTTCACCTACCTGTGTAAAATCATCAAATTGTAAGTCACTCTGGCGTCACCCAGCGTCACCCAAATGCCTTAAATGAAAGGGCGGCTCTACGGATTCAGGACGGGTTTGAACTGGATTTCTGAGCTGGATCATCACATAGAAAAGTTGGAAAAAGTTGAAAACATGTGGGCGAGTTCATGGACTCAAGAGGGTTAAGCACCAAAAATGATCAGTTATCAGTTAAAATAGTTGGCAAAATGTATTAACATAATTTATGTCCTTATAAGCAACATCTATCAAACAGAATGGGTGAGTTTAGGAAAGCATGAAAATAGCTAATTAAACATCAAAATGGTACCACTAAATAAACCACCACGCAGTAATTAAGGCACAGTAAGGCCGTCTCAGCCCTTCTTCAGAGTTTTATCACTTCCTCTGAGAGACTGGGGTGACTTTGAAACCCTGGAGGTGTTTCAATCTTCTGCAGACCACCCTCTCAGCAGCACCTCAGCAATGTGCTTTACGAAGGGTGGGGGGCATCCTCTCTGCTGTCATTCACCTTCCTCCATGGGGCGTTTAGACTCAGCCATCACGCCGAGCCCTGAGCCTTCTCCATTAGCCAGATTTATCCCCTCTATCTGTCCCCCACTCTCCTTTTATCTCCCCTTTCAGTGGCAGCATCAGCTCTTTATCCTCCATGTAAATCCCAGAGAGTCGACTGCCTGGCCTTAACCTCGCCGTTACTCAGCCGCCATCCTCACAGCTCGATCGAGCTGATGTATGTCTTTTGTTTTCCCTCGCTGAGAATGGGATGCGCTCTCCAGGCGCTTCGCTACAACTTGTCTCGCTTTCAGATGGAATTTCTGAATGGCTGAATGTTTGAATGAAGACGTCTGACCTTGCGAAGTCTTGACTTGGCAGCCAGAAGAGAAACCGATGCATTATTCATTCGTGAAAACGCTTAACGTCTGACTCGGCAGAGTGTAAACGAAACAGCTGCAACTGCAGCTGAATGTGGTCACAGACACAAACTCTGACCTTTATTTCCTCCAGTGCTGGGGGGCTTTATACTCAGAGCAGCAGGACATGACCAGAACGTGCCATTCTATTGGTGAGTGCTTCCTTTTTAGGTTCTTCTTCTTCTTCTTCTTCTTCTTCTTCTTCTTCTTCTTCTTCTTCTTCTTCTTCTTCTCCTAGTTCTTAGTTTTCCTCTTCTTCTGGTTCTTCTTCTGGTTCTTCTTCTTCTCCTGGTTCTTAGTTTTCCTCTTCTTCTTCTTCTTCTTCTTCTTCTTCTTCTTCTTCTCCTAGTTCTTAGTTTTCCTCTTCTTCTGGTTCTTCTTCTGGTTCTTCTTCTTCTCCTGGTTCTTAGTTTTCCTCTTTTCTGGTTCTTCTTCTTCTCCTGGTTCTTAGTTTTCCTCTTCTTCTGGTTCTTCCTCTTCTGGTTCTTCTTCTTATTATTATTCTCCTGGTTCTTAGTTTTCCTCTTCTTCTGATTCTTCTTCTGGTTCTCCTTTTTCTTTTGGTTGTTAGTTTTTTCTTCTTCTTCTCATTCATCTTCTGTTTCTTCTTCTTCTTCTTCTGCTTTACCTTCTCATTCTTTTGCTTTTTCTTATTATTATTATTTTTCTGCTGCTGCCACTTTCAAATCTTCTGCTTCTTGGTTTCTTCTTCCTTTTTATCAATTTCTACATCTGGTTCTTCTTCTGGTTCTTCTTCATCATTTGTATTTCCGGTTCTCATCATCATCTTCTACGTCTGGTTCTTCTGCTTTTATTTCTCCTTCTTCTTCCTTGTTTTCTTCATTTTCTTCTTCCTCCTCTTTTTATTCTCCTTTGCCTTCTTCTCCTGTTTCTTCATCTTCTTCTGTTTCTTCATCTTCTTCTGTTTCTTCATCTTCTTCCTGCTCTTTTCATTTACTTCCTTTTCTTCTTTCCTTCTAGGTCTTATTATTATTATTACTATTATTATTATTATTATCATTGTTATTGTCATCATCATTATTATTATTATTATTACTATTATTATTATTATTATCATTGTTATTGTCATCATTATTATTATTATTATTATTATTATTATCATTGTTATTGTCATCATTATTATTATTATTATTATTATTATCATTGTTATTGTCATCATCATTATTATTATTATTATTATTATTATTATTATTATTATTATTATTATTATTATTCACTAAAGGCCTGACTGCGCCTGGACTGACAGCAGCGACTTCTGTCCAGGTTTGTTTATTCCTGTAAATGGCTGCAGTGCTTTTCCCCTCTAACACCCGTTGTGCTGAAGGCTGCACAGAACAGCGTATCAGTTCTCCTCTGCTGCTCCTCCCTAATGGAGCGAAGTGGAGACGGACTACAGAGCGCAGCATTGTCTCAATTCCACGTTAACTTTACTCCCTCCACATGTAACACTACTGAAACCAGATGATCACAGGGATCTAATGCCCATCGTTTAGAAGCCTAATGGCAGTGACCACTGATTCTTTCCAGAGCTGCAGTGACCTAATGATGTTGGGCACAGACGAGATGCTGAAGTCAATGAGAGCATCATCATTAGCCATGGTGAGTTAGCCGGAGCCTCGTTCTCTGGCGTTTTGTCCCTGCAGAACCAGAACATCCACCGCGCAGAACACAGTTGAAGTACATGAAAGCACAACATGCAGTACTTTAAAAAACAGCTCAAATGACTGTGAAATGACGGAACACATGCTGAGACAAACAGATGAATCCAAGTCTGGATGTTCCATAATTGCTGGAGATGGAAGGAAATGCTCTGACCTGAAATGGAGCGAGTGAAAAACAGTGGAACTGATCTGTTTGCCCTGTTACTCACTAACAGTGGTGGACGAAATACAGTGTGCTTGAGTTAAAGTAGAGACACCCAAGGTAAGGTAAGACACTAAGGTAAGTTCCTCCATTTAGACCTCCACTTGAGTAAAAGTACTAAAGTATTTCCCTTCAAATGTACTTAAGTATAAAGTAAAAGTACTAAAAGAGTAATTCTGGCTCTGATGTCCTGTTATCATTTTTATAACCAGACTGGCTTCATGAACTCATTTCAGGTGAAAGTCCTCCAGCGTCTCTCTTGGTAAACCAGTCTTTTAATAGAAGGTCATTAATTAGTGACGCTGACGTCTATTAAAATGATCAGAAGCACAAAACACTGAAGGTAAACAGTTTCCATCAGGGAGAACCGAGTGGCTCTGAAATCACTTTTTACACACAAGCAAAGTTTCAGTTTTAGATTTATTTACAACTTAGTTCCAAGTTTAAGTTGAATAAAAACTGGCTTTAAACTCAGGATCACAGATGAGCTCCTTTACTATGTTGATCTGTAGGCGTCTGTTCATAAACATAAACCAGCCCAAACTCATTTACTATAAAATGAAATGGTGTTTGTAGAAATTCAGAAAAAAGCCGCGTCAGTCTCGACTGCATATGTGGACATATTTCTATATTGAGCTCTATTTACACAAAGTTAGGTTAGTTCATCATTTATGTTGAACAGACTCTCCCAAAGTTTTACGCTGCTGCGCTGACGTTGAACCGCGTGCTGCACTGGGTCGGTCTGACCAACAGGTCAAAACCAGCTCTAAACAAAGTGACCACTGGGCCCTGATTGGTGCTCTGGCTTTGCGCTTCTTTCGTTTTGACATGTTACGTTTTTATACACACAGAAACCAAAAGGAACGACAGATTCCTCCAGGTTCTCCAGTTTCCTCCTACAGTCTAAATACACACAGTCAGGCCAATTGAAGATGTTAAATCACCCCTAGGTGTGAGTGAATGTGTCTGTCTGTCTGGCCTGCGATGGACTGCCGACCTGTCCAGGGTGTATCCTGCCTTCTGCCCGGTATCAGCTGGGAGAGACTCCAGCACCCCCTGCGACCCAGAAGGAGAAGCGGTTTAGAAGGTGTGCGTATGTGTTTGCTGTCCAGTGTGGTCCAGATGAGGATGGGTTCCCGTTTGGAGTCTTGGTTCCTCTCAGTGTTTCCTGCTCTTAGAGAGTTTTTCCTCGCCGCTGTCTCCACTAGCAACGCTCCTGGGGTCTCAGCCCTGGATTTTTCAGGAAAGCAGCTTTGTGACGACACCTGTTGTAGAAAGTACTGTATAAATAAACTTTGACTCGATTTGATTCGACTAGAGGAGAAATCTCAGCAGCCGGTTCAGAGGGACTTCCCGAGTGTTCAGTAGGGGGAAACACATGAACTCGTGCGCTAAGAGGCGGGAAGTCCTGAGAAGGGCGTGAGAAGCAGCTCATGACTGATTATCCAGTGTTTGTTTTATTTCTGCTAAATACGGACCAATTACCAACGTGTGACTGGTGGGCGGCGTGCCGCTGCACCTGTGCTCTCCCGTAGACGGTTTCCCATTTAGCTCACCATGTTTAGGTGTTCTGTGAATCTTTCAGTGGTTCTCAAACGTTCTTGCATGAATTATTCCGAGACACATTTTCATCTTTAATTCATGGTACAGCAGATGAACTCGTACGTGGCTCTGATGCTGCCGTTGCTGTTTCTTCTTCTGTTTGTGCCTTCACTTTACTTCAGAATAGAATACTGGTTCTTTGGGGGTTCTGTATAGAAGGTAATGGTTCCATTTAGAACTATGAGTTCTATATAAGCCATTTCATGCCTATATATATATATATATATATATATATATATATATATATATAATATATAAGGCAATGGTTCTATTTAGAACCAAGAGTTATATATAGACCCACGTTTTGAAAATTGTTCTACATAGCACCAGAAGGGTTCTGCTATGTCAAGCCTGTAAACCCTTTAAGGTGCAAGACAGAACCATATATTCATGCATAAATGGTTCTCTACATGGTGAAATGGTTTTTCAAATTGATAGAGAATGTGTTGTATATGGTTCTATATAGTACCAAAAAGGGTTCTTTTGTTCTTACAAGCTTGACATAAGCGGAACAATAACCCTAACCCTGAAGACCAAGCTCACCATGCAAAGAACCAATTGAGCATGAAGTGGTTCTATGTAGATCTCTTGGTTCTGAAATGGTTTCTAAAGAACCCTTGAAGAGTGATCTTTTTGAGGCGTGTGCAGTCAAATGCAATATAGACGGTACTTGTCTGACTGCATTGTGCCGAGTGTAAAGTTTGGTGGAGGGGGGATCATGGTGTGGGGGCGTGTTTCAGGAGCTGGGCTCGGCCCCTTAGTTCCAGTGAAAGGAACTCTTAAAGCTTCAGCACCAAGAGATTTTATGCTCCCGACTTTGTGGGAACAGTTTGGGGACGGCCCCTTCCTGTTCCAACATGACTGCACACCGGTGCACCAGTGCATTCCAAACTCAATAAAGAGGCTTTCAGTTTAAAACTCCCCGTCATAAAATATCTAAAGCTCTGGTAACGCAGGCACATACAGCAGCACGGCACAAAGCTGTACACAGTCCCCGTGAACACAATACAACTTTCACAAAGAAGTGTAATTAGCGCAATTGTGTTCCAGAGTCTCTTCAGAGCCACACAAAGGGTACCTCTGATTTGATTAGTCTATAATTTCCATTCATGGCACAGGCATTAAAGCAACTTGCTCATCCTATAGAGGCTCTGAAAGAGAGTTTAGAGGAACACGCACATAAATCTGCATTGTGCCAGGCAGCAGAGCACTTTAAAAAGGTACTTAAGGTCCCTGCTGTTTAGTTATACATTACCATTAATTATACATTTAGTTGAAATTCATGAGCACTACCGACATCAGCTTAGAACTGTCCGTACGTACACAGAGCCTCTCTCTTATCGCCCAGCACCAGTATTCAGTATAAATATTTACTGAGGTAGCAGAGGGGGGCAGCAGACTGCAGTTTCCACACCACGGCATTCACAGCAGGGCCGGCACCAGGGCAGAACGAATGAGTGACCTGAGTGAAGTCGCACAATCTTATGGGTGCTACACCAGCAGCCACAGCATTATCATACAGGCATAAACCAAAAGCATGAGAAAAATAAAATCCACCAAAGCCGCGCGCCTCGGCTACTGCTGCTCTGTCTGACCGGCCCAGCAGGTCAACTCTTGCAACTGCTGAGTGTTATTACACCAAACTTAACGAACTAACCAAGAATTTGTAAATCTACACCGATCAGGCGTAACACTCTGACCACCTCCTCGTTTCTACGCTCACTGTCCACTTCATCAGCTCCACTTACTGTATAGCTGCACTCTGTAGTTCTACAGTTACAGACTGTAGTCCATCTGTTTCTCTGATACTCTGTTACCCTGATCTTCAGTGGTCAGGACCCCCATGGACCCTCACAGAGCAGGTACTGTTTGGGTGGTGGGTCATTCTCAGCACTGCAGTAACACTGATGTGGTGGTGGTGTGTTAGTGTGTGTTGTGCTGGTCTGAGTGGATCAGACACAGCAGTGCTGCTGGAGTTTTTAAACACCTCAGTGTCGCTGCTGGACTGAGAACCAAAAATATCCAGCCAGCAGCGTCCTGTGGGCGGCGTCCTGTGGGCAGCGTCCTGTGGGCAGCGGCCTGTGACCACTGATGAAGGACTAGAGGATGACCAGCACAAACTGTGCAGCAGCAGATGAGCTGTCGTCTCTGACTTTACATCTACAAGGTGGACCGACAAGGTAGGAGTGTCTAATAGAGTGGACAGTGAGTGGACACAGTGTTTAAACACTCCAGCAGCACTGCTGTGTCTGATCCACTCACCACCACCATTTTTCTATCTCTAGTAGGAACAATTATGTCGGAACAAAAAAGGACTGTTCTGTTTCAGAGTGGTAAAGCACGTATTACATTGCTGAACGCTCAATTCCTATTTGTAATCGCTCCAATGCTTCACTCCTTATTTGCATAAAGTTAAACTCCGCTCAACTTTGTCTCGTCGATTGCTCCGCCCACTTTGCGTCACCAACATTTGTGCCTCCTGATGCTCAAAACCGCTGCCAGTGTGAACGCAGGGTCAGTGATTAAAACCTTTATTCCTATGACCTGTATTTATTTCTTATACGCACAGATTATAATGCAGATGTGTTGGCATTGGTGAGATCCTGCTGGTTTGGGTTTATTCTCTTTCAGAAATGCACACAAAAGCTACTTGAGTGCTAATAGCTCCTCTTTCAGCTTGTGAACCATCAGTGAGTGAGGAAGCCAGTTCCCTGAGGTGTTTTTATTCCAATAAAATGGAAACTGTATTTCAAACACTGGCTGCCCTTAACATTATGTAAAGGTTGAAAAAATAAATGGACTGATAAAATGGTGTAAAATAATTTGACTTTCTTTATGAGTCAAAATGGGTGGCACAGGTGGCACAGGTGGCACAGGTGGTGGCACTGTCACCTCACAGCAAAAAGGGCTTGGGATCGATTCCCGAATGCACAGCCAGGGTCTTTACTGTGTGGAGTCTGCATGTTCTCCCTGTGTCTGTGTGCTGCCCCAAGACATGCAGTCAGGCCAACTGGACACCCTAAATTGCTCCTAGCTGTGGTTGTGTGTGTTATGTCTGTCTGTCTGCCCTGCAATGGACTCACAGCCTGTCCAGCGTGTATTCTGCCTTCTGCCCAATGGCAGCCGGGATAGGCAGCTCCCCGCACAACCCAGAAGGAGCTCTATTTCAGGACATGTCTGAGCTCTATTTCAGGACAAGCTGGAACTCTATTTCAGGACAAGCTGGAACTCTATCTCAGGACATGTCTGAGCTCTATTTCAGGACAAGCTGGAACTCTATTTCAGGACAAGCTGGAACTCTATTTCAGGACAAGCTGGAACTCTATTTCAGGACATGCTGGAACTCTATTTCAGGACATGCCTGAGCTCTATTTCAGGACAAGCCTGAGCTCTATTTCAGGACAAGCTGGAGCTCTATTTCAGGACAAGCCTGAGCTCTATTTCAGGACATGCCTGAGCGCTATTTCGGGACAAGCTGGAACTCTATTTCAGGACATGCCTGAGCTCCATTTCAGGACATGCCTGAGCGCTATTTCAGGACAAGCTGGAACTCTATTTCAGGACATGCCTGAGCTCTATTTCCGGACAAGCTGGAACTCTATTTCAGGACAAGCTGCAACTCTATTTCAGGACATGCCTGAGCTCCATTTCAGGACATGCCTGAGCTCCATTTCAGGACATGCCTGAGCTCTATTTCAGGACAAGCTGGAACTCTATTTCAGGACATGCCTGAGCTCTATTTCAGGACAAGCCTGAGCTCTATTTCAGGACAAGCTGCAACTCTATTTCAGGACATGCCTGAGCTCTATTTCAGGACAAGCTGGAACTCTATTTCAGGACATGCTGGAACTCTATTTCAGGACAAGCCTGAGTTCTATTTCAGGGCAAGCCTGAGGTTTAACACTGAGTGCAGCTGGATTAAGAGATGAGTGAATAGTTTGAGTTGAATCTTTGATGATGAAACCTGACTGTAGAGCTAATTTAGCCACAAAGCTTTGCTTTTTGATGAGTGTAGCAGGTGTATTTAAATTCCCATGAATAGAGACAGCAGGCACACCCTGCTACCGAGATATTTTAACCAACCAACAATGGGATCTATAACAGTATATAACAGTGCGTATCTAACGTCTCACCACTGATGAATTAAAACCATCTCTAGGGGAAAATAATCCAGTGCAAGTGAACGAAAAACGTTCAAAATCATTACGTAAACTAAAATGTTCAAAATCAACTTGTATAAACTGAGATTCTGTCATTATAAAACCCAAACTACCACACACCCACTATTCCACACCTCTCAAAAGACCCATTAACTTCACCCTGTTAACGTAGGCCTACTGTACCGTCACGAATGTGAAGATCCACAATTTGGACCTGGAAAGGTCTCTGAGAATGAAAAGCTCAGTCAATTCTTTCCTCTAAAGTTGCCTTGAAAAGCTTTGATAAAACAGCAGAACATGAAGCAAAAAAATAATGAACGTCATTATTACAGAGTGGCGTAAAGTTGACCGTAGACCCACTTCATAACGTTCCAGAAGGACAACAATGCGTCTTTTGTTCTCACCCACACCACTGACGCATCGGTGCTGTGCTTTGCCATTGATCTCTCTAGAGCACTTGTGCTTCAACATAATGGCTGAGCAGAAGCAAAAACTGCACAGGGTTTTTAAAAAAGCCTCTTTTGAGCTCCTACTTTAAGCCCTGGAAGAACAGAACAGAGTACACTGGGATTAAAACAGATCAAATAGTGGATGTTGGTCAAATATGACAGCCGTGATGTCTGACGCCATCACAATTTGTCTCACAGCTTCACCATCTACTCTTCCCTCAGTAGTGCCGTGTGCTTTTTCCTCCTTGTTCTCTTCGCTCCACTTACAGTAATAAAGGACACTGTGTACCGAGAGAATTCCTGTAATGTCCTGGAGGGCCAGGGAGCTAATTCTTCTCTTCCCCCACACAAGAACCATCAGACATGACTCCATTTATAATGTTCTTCCTCTTTGTCATCCTCTTTGTTAACCACACGGGCTTGCTCTTCATGAAAACAGAGTTTGAGCAGGTTTGCATGGAGATCCAAAATTATACCTTCCCTTTGTCTAGATACATTATATATGATACATTAAAGACAATTCAAACCTTTCAACGAGAGTCAAAATTAAAGGTGCACCAAAAAAACCTGCTAGTAAGACATTTAATAAGACGCATTTTCTCAATTTGTGCATATACATTGTCCTCTTCCATATACAAGTTCATTTGCATGGATTATAAGAGACATGACCCACACTTGAACCCACACCAGCAGGATTTAGCTCATCTATAATGGATTTATAAATGTTTATTACCTAGAGGGAAGGCTCAGTGCTATTCAACATGTTATAAATTTATCTGTTAACCTTCTGGGGTCTGATTAATTTTCTCGATCTGTCCATCTCCTCTTAAACTCTCCTCTAAAGGTTCTTCATAGAACAGGATCCTCATGTGTTTCATATCTAAACGCTCCGTTATCTTCATCACTACTTTCAAACCCGCTGCAGCAGCTTCAGCAGCTGGAAACTCTCTGATGCCGTTTCACACGAGTCTCCGATGTGGACTGAATGAAGAATTAAGGGTTCTGGTGTGACGGTCAGTCCTTAGTGATCTCCTGAGTGTCCGTCGGTCAGTTTCACACAGAATGTAGACGGACACACGAATCCAGCAGCTCCACACGGTGAGAGGCAGATGACGTGTATCTCAGCCCCTCTTCACAGGCTCATATCTCTGGATGTGAATGTTGTATGATCTCGGGATGAGATGGAATGGAAAGGGCGGCTCTACGGATTCAGGAAGGGTTTGAACTGGATTTCTGAGCTGGATCATCACAAAGATACAGACACAGATATAGAGACAGAGAGTTTGATCCACAGGCGAGAATGTGGACCCTCAGAAGGTTAAACTACTGCACTGCTACTTGTGGGCTGCCAACCACTGTATTCAGCAACATGATAATGCTTAATTTATGTTTAAAGCTCAAAATAAGTCATACTGTGTTCTGAACCAGGGTTTCTCAACCTGTGGGCTGTGGAACACCAATGAGCTGTGAAGCACCTTCTAGTAGTCCACAGGCCTGTACTCAGGGGGGAGGCAGTAGTGGGCTGTTAATGGCACTATAAGTCATAACAGAATTTAGCACAAGTGGGAAAAGATTAAGTTAGGCCTAGAAAAAGAAGAATAACATTAGAGAAGAAGGAAAAAAAAATATTTTACTTTAAATGCAAGTCAATGGAACCAGAATGTTTTCTTTCAAAGCCATTTTGGGCTGTTTCTTTTGGTCCATTCTTTATGAAACGTACACGCAATGTAAATGGCAAAGTAACTGGAAATTTTGGCTTCTGTGATTGAACTGAATTGGACGATCTGATCTTCTTCAGGCTTTCCAGTGTGATCAATTAAGAAGAGCTAGTTTTGGTTCTTCCAGTGGGCCGTTGTGCTTTTTAGGTATAAACAGGTGGGTCTTGGGGTGGAAACAGTTGAGAACCCCTCATCTAAATCACATCCATTCTGCACCACCTTAGTGAAGATGTGGATGCAGTTTGAGCAGGTTGAGAGAAATGGCAGTACTGCTTTGGATGCTGTCAATCCATGCCAGGCATTGCGCTCCAGTATTCCCATCATGTCCCAGAGCAGACGGATGGCCGGCGGGGTGACATTTCAGAAGGGCTCTGCCTGTGACTCTGGGCTGCCTCCGGCTCCAACGGCCTCTGGAACTACTGTCCTTAATAGAGCAGCTCGTGATGAATGTTTAAAGTGTGGAGCAGAGAGATGTGTCATACGGTGAAGGACAGGAGCCCATACATGGTATTCCACCCACAGAGGAGAGAACTTCCACACAGCATCACAGCAAAATAACAACCAGAGTGTTTCCATGCTCTTGGGTAATCAGATAGTGGGGAAACTCCAGGTCTACATGAGTCAGACAGCAATCTGATGTCTGCTTTACAACCAGCCGATGAACTCAGACAAGAACATGCAACATAAACGTAACTTAAAACTCAAACTTCATGCCGCCGCTTTTCTTTAAACATCGCACGATTTCAGCTGAAAATATGAACACACATCATCTAGAAGACAAAGAATATTTAAATCCTTCATTTTGTAAAGCATGTATTTGGTTTCACACGGCGACGCTGCTCGCTTGTTTCTGGTACGGCCGTCTGTTTTCATACATGCTCAGACTGAGAAATCTGAAAGAAATCAGAGTAAGAGTTCACAGGGCTGAGAAATCTGAAAGAAATCAGAGTAAGAGCTCACAGGGCTGAGAAATCTGAAAGAAATCAGAGTAAGAGCTCACAGCGCTGAGAAATCTGAAAGAAATCAGAGTAAGAGTTCACAGCACTGAGAAATCTGAAAGAAATCAGAGTAAGAGTTCACAGCACTGAGAAATCTGAAAGAAATCAGAGTAAGAGTTCACAGCACTGAGAAATCTGAAAGAAATCAGAGTAAGAGCTCACAGCGCTGAGAAATCTGAAAGAAATCAGAGTAAGAGTTCACAGCGCTGAGAAATCTGAAAGAAATCAGAGTAAGAGCTCACAGCGCTGAGAAATCTGAAAGAAATCAGAGTAAGAGTTCACAGCGCTGAGAAATCTGAAAGAAATCAGAGTAAGAGTTCACAGCGCTGAGAAATCTGAAGGAAATCAGAGTAAGAGTTCACAGCACTGAGAAATCTGAAAGAAATCAGAGTAAGAGTTCACAGCACTGAGAAATCTGAAAGAAATCAGAGTAAGAGCTCACAGCGCTGAGAAATCTGAAAGAAATCAGAGTAAGAGTTCACAGCGCTGAGAAATCTGAAAGAAATCAGAGTAAGAGCTCACAGCCCTGAGAAATCTGAAAGAAATCAGAGTAAGAGCTCACAGCGCTGAGAAATCTGAAAGAAATCAGAGTAAGAGCTCACAGCGCTGAGAAATCTGAAAGAAATCAGAGTAAGAGTTCACAGCACTGAGAAATCTGAAAGAAATCAGAGTAAGAGCTCACAGCGCTGAGAAATCTGAAAGAAATCAGAGTAAGAGTTCACAGCGATGAGAAATCTGAAAGAAATCAGAGTAAGAGCTCACAGCGCTGAGAAATCTGAAAGAAATCAGAGTAAGAGCTCACAGCGCTGAGAAATCTGAAAGAAATCAGAGTAAGAGTTCACAGCACTGAGAAATCTGAAAGAAATCAGAGTAAGAGCTCACAGCACTGAGAAATCTGAAAGAAATCAGAGTAAGAGCTCACAGCGCTGAGAAATCTGAAAGAAATCAGAGTAAGAGCTCACAGCACTGAGAAATCTGAAAGAAATCAGAGTAAGAGCTCACAGCGCTGAGAAATCTGAAAGAAATCAGAGTAAGAGTTCACAGCACTGAGAAATCTGAAAGAAATCAGAGTAAGAGCTCACAGCACTGAGAAATCTGAAAGAAATCAGAGTAAGAGTTCACAGCGCTGAGAAATCTGAAAGAAATCAGAGTAAGAGTTCACAGCACTGAGAAATCTGAAAGAAATCAGAGTAAGAGCTCACAGCGCTGAGAAATCTGAAAGAAATCAGAGTCAGAGTTCACAGCGCTGAGAAATCTGAAAGAAATCAGAGTAAGAGTTCACAGCACTGAGAAATCTGAAAGAAATCAGAGTAAGAGTTCACAGCGCTGAGAAATCTGAAAGAAATCAGAGTAAGAGCTCACAGCACTGAGAAATCTGAAAGAAATCAGAGTAAGAGCTCACAGCGCTGAGAAATCTGAAAGAAATCAGAGTAAGAGTTCACAGCACTGAGAAATCTGAAAGAAATCAGAGTAAGAGCTCACAGCACTGAGAAATCTGAAAGAAATCAGAGTAAGAGCTCACAGCGCTGAGAAATCTGAAAGAAATCAGAGTAAGAGCTCACAGCGCTGAGAAATCTGAAAGAAATCAGAGTAAGAGTTCACAGCACTGAGAAATCTGAAAGAAATCAGAGTAAGAGTTCACAGCACTGAGAAATCTGAAAGAAATCAGAGTAAGAGCTCACAGCGCTGAGAAATCTGAAAGAAATCAGAGTAAGAGTTCACAGCACTGAGAAATCTGAAAGAAATCAGAGTAAGAGTTCACAGCGCTGAGAAATCTGAAAGAAATCAGAGTAAGAGTTCACAGCACTGAGAAATCTGAAAGAAATCAGAGTAAGAGTTCACAGCGCTGAGAAATCAGAAAGAAATCAGAGTAAGAGTTCACAGCGCTGAGAAATCTGAAAGAAATCAGAGTAAGAGTTCACAGCACTGAGAAATCTGAAAGAAATCAGAGTAAGAGCTCACAGCGCTGAGAAATCTGAAAGAAATCAGAGTAACAGCTCACAGCGCTGAGAAATCTGAAAGAAATCAGAGTAAGAGCTCACAGCGCTGAGAAATCTGAAAGAAATCAGAGTAAGAGCTCACAGCACTGAGAAATCTGAAAGAAATCAGAGTAAGAGCTCACAGCGCTGAGAAATCTGAAAGAAATCAGAGTAAGAGCTCACAGCGCTGAGAAATCTGAAAGAAATCAGAGTAAGAGTTCACAGCACTGAGAAATCTGAAAGAAATCAGAGTAAGAGTTCACAGCACTGAAAAATCTGAAAGAAATCAGAGTAAGAGCTCACAGCGCTGAGAAATCTGAAAGAAATCAGAGTAAGAGTTCACAGCACTGAGAAATCTGAAAGAAATCAGAGTAAGAGCTCACAGCACTGAGAAATCTGAAAGAAATCAGAGTAAGAGCTCACAGCGCTGAGAAATCTGAAAGAAATCAGAGTAAGAGCTCACAGCGCTGAGAAATCTGAAAGAAATCAGAGTAAGAGTTCACAGCACTGAGAAATCTGAAAGAAATCAGAGTAAGAGTTCACAGCTCTGAGAAATCTGAAAGAAATCAGAGTAAGAGCTCACAGCGCTGAGAAATCTGAAAGAAATCAGAGTAAGAGTTCACAGCACTGAGAAATCTGAAAGAAATCAGAGTAAGAGTTCACAGCGCTGAGAAATCTGAAAGAAATCAGAGTAAGAGTTCACAGCACTGAGAAATCTGAAAGAAATCAGAGTAAGAGTTCACAGCGCTGAGAAATCAGAAAGAAATCAGAGTAAGAGTTCACAGCGCTGAGAAATCTGAAAGAAATCAGAGTAAGAGTTCACAGCACTGAGAAATCTGAAAGAAATCAGAGTAAGAGCTCACAGCGCTGAGAAATCTGAAAGAAATCAGAGTAACAGCTCACAGCGCTGAGAAATCTGAAAGAAATCAGAGTAAGAGCTCACAGCGCTGAGAAATCTGAAAGGAATCAGAGTAAGAGTTCACAGCACTGAGAAATCTGAAAGAAATCAGAGTAAGAGCTCACAGCACTGAGAAATCTGAAAGAAATCAGAGTAAGAGTTCACAGCACTGAGAAATCTGAAAGAAATCAGAGTAAGAGTTCACAGCACTGAGAAATCTGAAAGAAATCAGAGTAAGAGTTCACAGCGCTGAAAAATCTGAAAGAAATCAGAGTAAGAGTTCACAGCACTGAGAAATCTGAAAGAAATCAGAGTAAGAGTTCACAGCACTGAGAAATCTGAAAGAAATCAGAGTAAGAGCTCACAGCGCTGAGAAATCTGAAAGAAATCAGAGTCAGAGTTCACAGCGCTGAGAAATCTGAAAGAAATCAGAGTAAGAGTTCACAGCACTGAGAAATCTGAAAGAAATCAGAGTAAGAGTTCACAGCGCTGAGAAATCTGAAAGAAATCAGAGTAAGAGCTCACAGCACTGAGAAATCTGAAAGAAATCAGAGTAAGAGCTCACAGCGCTGAGAAATCTGAAAGAAATCAGAGTAAGAGTTCACAGCACTGAGAAATCTGAAAGAAATCAGAGTAAGAGCTCACAGCACTGAGAAATCTGAAAGAAATCAGAGTAAGAGCTCACAGCGCTGAGAAATCTGAAAGAAATCAGAGTAAGAGCTCACAGCGCTGAGAAATCTGAAAGAAATCAGAGTAAGAGTTCACAGCACTGAGAAATCTGAAAGAAATCAGAGTAAGAGTTCACAGCACTGAGAAATCTGAAAGAAATCAGAGTAAGAGCTCACAGCGCTGAGAAATCTGAAAGAAATCAGAGTAAGAGTTCACAGCACTGAGAAATCTGAAAGAAATCAGAGTAAGAGTTCACAGCGCTGAGAAATCTGAAAGAAATCAGAGTAAGAGTTCACAGCACTGAGAAATCTGAAAGAAATCAGAGTAAGAGTTCACAGCGCTGAGAAATCTGAAAGAAATCAGAGTAAGAGTTCACAGCGCTGAGAAATCTGAAAGAAATCAGAGTAAGAGTTCACAGCACTGAGAAATCTGAAAGAAATCAGAGTAAGAGCTCACAGCGCTGAGAAATCTGAAAGAAATCAGAGTAACAGCTCACAGCGCTGAGAAATCTGAAAGAAATCAGAGTAAGAGCTCACAGCGCTGAGAAATCTGAAAGAAATCAGAGTAAGAGCTCACAGCACTGAGAAATCTGAAAGAAATCAGAGTAAGAGCTCACAGCGCTGAGAAATCTGAAAGAAATCAGAGTAAGAGCTCACAGCGCTGAGAAATCTGAAAGAAATCAGAGTAAGAGTTCACAGCACTGAGAAATCTGAAAGAAATCAGAGTAAGAGTTCACAGCACTGAAAAATCTGAAAGAAATCAGAGTAAGAGCTCACAGCGCTGAGAAATCTGAAAGAAATCAGAGTAAGAGTTCACAGCACTGAGAAATCTGAAAGAAATCAGAGTAAGAGCTCACAGCTCTGAGAAATCTGAAAGAAATCAGAGTAAGAGCTCACAGCGCTGAGAAATCTGAAAGAAATCAGAGTAAGAGCTCACAGCGCTGAGAAATCTGAAAGAAATCAGAGTAAGAGTTCACAGCACTGAGAAATCTGAAAGAAATCAGAGTAAGAGTTCACAGCACTGAGAAATCTGAAAGAAATCAGAGTAAGAGCTCACAGCGCTGAGAAATCTGAAAGAAATCAGAGTAAGAGTTCACAGCACTGAGAAATCTGAAAGAAATCAGAGTAAGAGTTCACAGCGCTGAGAAATCTGAAAGAAATCAGAGTAAGAGTTCACAGCACTGAGAAATCTGAAAGAAATCAGAGTAAGAGTTCACAGCGCTGAGAAATCAGAAAGAAATCAGAGTAAGAGTTCACAGCGCTGAGAAATCTGAAAGAAATCAGAGTAAGAGTTCACAGCACTGAGAAATCTGAAAGAAATCAGAGTAAGAGCTCACAGCGCTGAGAAATCTGAAAGAAATCAGAGTAACAGCTCACAGCGCTGAGAAATCTGAAAGAAATCAGAGTAAGAGCTCACAGCGCTGAGAAATCTGAAAGGAATCAGAGTAAGAGTTCACAGCACTGAGAAATCTGAAAGAAATCAGAGTAAGAGCTCACAGCACTGAGAAATCTGAAAGAAATCAGAGTAAGAGTTCACAGCACTGAGAAATCTGAAAGAAATCAGAGTAAGAGTTCACAGCACTGAGAAATCTGAAAGAAATCAGAGTAAGAGTTCACAGCGCTGAAAAATCTGAAAGAAATCAGAGTAAGAGTTCACAGCACTGAGAAATCTGAAAGAAATCAGAGTAAGAGTTCACAGCACTGAGAAACCTGAAAGAAATCAGAGTAAGAGTTCACAGCGCTGAGAAATCTGAAAGAAATCAGAGTAAGAGCTCACAGCGCTGAGAAATCTGAAAGAAATCAGAGTAAGAGTTCACAGCGCTGAGAAATCTGAAAGAAATCAGAGTAAGAGTTCACAGCACTGAGAAATCTGAAAGAAATCAGAGTAAGAGTTCACAGCGCTGAGAAATCTGAAAGAAATCAGAGTAAGAGCTCACAGCGCTGAGAAATCTGAAAGAAATCAGAGTAAGAGTTCACAGCGCTGAGAAATCTGAAAGAAATCAGAGTAAGAGTTCACAGCACTGAGAAATCTGAAAGAAATCAGAGTAAGAGCTCACAGCGCTGAGAAATCTGAAAGAAATCAGAGTAAGAGTTCACAGCGCTGAGAAATCTGAAAGAAATCAGAGTAAGAGTTCACAGCACTGAGAAATCTGAAAGAAATCAGAGTAAGAGTTCACAGCGCTGAGAAATCTGAAAGAAATCAGAGTAAGAGTTCACAGCGCTGAGAAATCTGAAAGAAATCAGAGTAAGAGCTCACAGCGCTGAGAAATCTGAAAGAAATCAGAGTCAGAGTTCACAGCGCTGAGAAATCTGAAAGAAATCAGAGTAAGAGTTCACACTGAGAAATCTGAAAGAAATCAGAGTAAGAGTTCACAGCACTGAGAAATCTGAAAGAAATCAGAGTAAGAGTTCACAGCACTGAGAAATCTGAAAGAAATCAGAGTAAGAGCTCACAGCGCTGAGAAACCTGAAAGAAATCAGAGTAAGAGTTCACAGCACTGAGAAATCTGAAAGAAATCAGAGTAAGAGTTCACAGCGCTGAGAAATCTGAAAGATATCAGAGTAAGAGTTCACAGCGCTGAGAAATCTGAAAGAAATCAGAGTAAGAGTTCACAGCGCTGAGAAATCTGAAAGAAATCAGAGTAAGAGTTCACAGCACTGAGAAATCTGAATGAAATCAGAGTAAGAGCTCACAGCGCTGAGAAATCTGAAAGAAATCAGAGTAAGAGTTCACAGCACTGAGAAATCTGAAAGAAATCAGAGTAAGAGCTCACAGCACTGAGAAATCTGAAAGAAATCAGAGTAAGAGCTCACAGCACTGAGAAATCTGAAAGAAATCAGAGTAAGAGCTCACAGCGCTGAGAAATCTGAAAGAAATCAGAGTAAGAGCTCACAGCGCTGAGAAATCTGAAAGAAATCAGAGTAAGAGTTCACAGCACTGAGAAATCTGAAAGAAATCAGAGTAAGAGTTCACAGCACTGAGAAATCTGAAAGAAATCAGAGTAAGAGTTCACAGCGCTGAGAAATCTGAAAGAAATCAGAGTAAGAGTTCACAGCACTGAGAAATCTGAAAGAAATCAGAGTAAGAGCTCACAGCACTGAGAAATCTGAAAGAAATCAGAGTAAGAGCTCACAGCGCTGAGAAATCTGAAAGAAATCAGAGTAAGAGCTCACAGCGCTGAGAAATCTGAAAGAAATCAGAGTAAGAGTTCACAGCACTGAGAAATCTGAAAGAAATCAGAGTAAGAGTTCACAGCACTGAGAAATCTGAAAGAAATCAGAGTAAGAGTTCACAGCGCTGAGAAATCTGAAAGAAATCAGAGTAAGAGTTCACAGCACTGAGAAATCTGAAAGAAATCAGAGTAAGAGTTCACAGCGCTGAGAAATCTGAAAGAAATCAGAGTAAGAGTTCACAGCACTGAGAAATCTGAAAGAAATCAGAGTAAGAGCTCACAGCGCTGAGAAATCTGAAAGAAATCAGAGTCAGAGTTCACAGCGCTGAGAAATCTGAAAGAAATCAGAGTAAGAGTTCACAGCACTGAGAAATCTGAAAGAAATCAGAGTAAGAGTTCACAGCGCTGAGAAATCTGAAAGAAATCAGAGTAAGAGCTCACAGCACTGAGAAATCTGAAAGAAATCAGAGTAAGAGCTCACAGCGCTGAGAAATCTGAAAGAAATCAGAGTAAGAGTTCACAGCACTGAGAAATCTGAAAGAAATCAGAGTAAGAGCTCACAGCACTGAGAAATCTGAAAGAAATCAGAGTAAGAGCTCACAGCGCTGAGAAATCTGAAAGAAATCAGAGTAAGAGCTCACAGCACTGAGAAATCTGAAAGAAATCAGAGTAAGAGTTCACAGCACTGAGAAATCTGAAAGAAATCAGAGTAAGAGTTCACAGCACTGAGAAATCTGAAAGAAATCAGAGTAAGAGCTCACAGCGCTGAGAAATCTGAAAGAAATCAGAGTAAGAGTTCACAGCACTGAGAAATCTGAAAGAAATCAGAGTAAGAGTTCACAGCGCTGAGAAATCTGAAAGAAATCAGAGTCAGAGTTCACAGCACTGAGAAATCTGAAAGAAATCAGAGTAAGAGTTCACAGCACTGAGAAATCAGAAAGAAATCAGAGTAAGAGTTCACAGCGCTGAGAAATCTGAAAGAAATCAGAGTAAGAGTTCACAGCACTGAGAAATCTGAAAGAAATCAGAGTAACAGCTCACAGCGCTGAGAAATCTGAAAGAAATCAGAGTAAGAGCTCACAGCGCTGAGAAATCTGAAAGAAATCAGAGTAAGAGTTCACAGCACTGAGAAATCTGAAAGAAATCAGAGTAAGAGCTCACAGCACTGAGAAATCTGAAAGAAATCAGAGTAAGAGTTCACAGCATTGAGAAATCTGAAAGAAATCAGAGTAAGAGTTCACAGCACTGAGAAATCTGAAAGAAATCAGAGTAAGAGTTCACAGCGCTGAAAAATCTGAAAGAAATCAGAGTAAGAGTTCACAGCACTGAGAAATCTGAAAGAAATCAGAGTAAGAGTTCACAGCACTGAGAAACCTGAAAGAAATCAGAGTAAGAGTTCACAGCGCTGAGAAATCTGAAAGAAATCAGAGTAAGAGCTCACAGCGCTGAGAAATCTGAAAGAAATCAGAGTAAGAGTTCACAGCGCTGAGAAATCTGAAAGAAATCAGAGTAAGAGTTCACAGCACTGAGAAATCTGAAAGAAATCAGAGTAAGAGTTCACAGCGCTGAGAAATCTGAAAGAAATCAGAGTAAGAGTTCACAGCGCTGAGAAATCTGAAAGAAATCAGAGTAAGAGTTCACAGCACTGAGAAATCTGAAAGAAATCAGAGTAAGAGTTCACAGCGCTGAGAAATCTGAAAGAAATCAGAGTAAGAGCTCACAGCGCTGAGAAATCTGAAAGAAATCAGAGTAAGAGTTCACAGCGCTGAGAAATCTGAAAGAAATCAGAGTAAGAGTTCACAGCGCTGAGAAATCTGAAAGAAATCAGAGTAAGAGCTCACAGCGCTGAGAAATCTGAAAGAAATCAGAGTAAGAGTTCACAGCGCTGAGAAATCTGAAAGAAATCAGAGTAAGAGTTCACAGCACTGAGAAATCTGAAAGAAATCAGAGTAAGAGTTCACAGCGCTGAGAAATCTGAAAGAAATCAGAGTAAGAGTTCACAGCGCTGAGAAATCTGAAAGAAATCAGAGTAAGAGCTCACAGCGCTGAGAAATCTGAAAGAAATCAGAGTCAGAGTTCACAGCGCTGAGAAATCTGAAAGAAATCAGAGTAAGAGTTCACACTGAGAAATCTGAAAGAAATCAGAGTAAGAGTTCACAGCACTGAGAAATCTGAAAGAAATCAGAGTAAGAGTTCACAGCACTGAGAAATCTGAAAGAAATCAGAGTAAGAGCTCACAGCGCTGAGAAACCTGAAAGAAATCAGAGTAAGAGTTCACAGCACTGAGAAATCTGAAAGAAATCAGAGTAAGAGTTCACAGCACTGAGAAATCTGAAAGAAATCAGAGTAAGAGTTCACAGCGCTGAGAAATCTGAAAGATATCAGAGTAAGAGTTCACAGCGCTGAGAAATCTGAAAGAAATCAGAGTAAGAGTTCACAGCGCTGAGAAATCTGAAAGAAATCAGAGTAAGAGTTCACAGCGCTGAGAAATCTGAAAGAAATCAGAGTAAGAGTTCACAGCACTGAGAAATCTGAATGAAATCAGAGTAAGAGCTCACAGCGCTGAGAAATCTGAAAGAAATCAGAGTAAGAGTTCACAGCACTGAGAAATCTGAAAGAAATCAGAGTAAGAGCTCACAGCACTGAGAAATCTGAAAGAAATCAGAGTAAGAGCTCACAGCACTGAGAAATCTGAAAGAAATCAGAGTAAGAGCTCACAGCGCTGAGAAATCTGAAAGAAATCAGAGTAAGAGCTCACAGCGCTGAGAAATCTGAAAGAAATCAGAGTAAGAGTTCACAGCACTGAGAAATCTGAAAGAAATCAGAGTAAGAGCTCACAGCACTGAGAAATCTGAAAGAAATCAGAGTAAGAGTTCACAGCGCTGAGAAATCTGAAAGAAATCAGAGTAAGAGTTCACAGCACTGAGAAATCTGAAAGAAATCAGAGTAAGAGCTCACAGCGCTGAGAAATCTGAAAGAAATCAGAGTCAGAGTTCACAGCGCTGAGAAATCTGAAAGAAATCAGAGTAAGAGTTCACAGCACTGAGAAATCTGAAAGAAATCAGAGTAAGAGTTCACAGCGCTGAGAAATCTGAAAGAAATCAGAGTAAGAGCTCACAGCACTGAGAAATCTGAAAGAAATCAGAGTAAGAGCTCACAGCGCTGAGAAATCTGAAAGAAATCAGAGTAAGAGTTCACAGCACTGAGAAATCTGAAAGAAATCAGAGTAAGAGCTCACAGCACTGAGAAATCTGAAAGAAATCAGAGTAAGAGCTCACAGCGCTGAGAAATCTGAAAGAAATCAGAGTAAGAGCTCACAGCACTGAGAAATCTGAAAGAAATCAGAGTAAGAGTTCACAGCACTGAGAAATCTGAAAGAAATCAGAGTAAGAGTTCACAGCACTGAGAAATCTGAAAGAAATCAGAGTAAGAGCTCACAGCGCTGAGAAATCTGAAAGAAATCAGAGTAAGAGTTCACAGCACTGAGAAATCTGAAAGAAATCAGAGTAAGAGTTCACAGCGCTGAGAAATCTGAAAGAAATCAGAGTCAGAGTTCACAGCACTGAGAAATCTGAAAGAAATCAGAGTAAGAGTTCACAGCACTGAGAAATCAGAAAGAAATCAGAGTAAGAGTTCACAGCGCTGAGAAATCTGAAAGAAATCAGAGTAAGAGTTCACAGCACTGAGAAATCTGAAAGAAATCAGAGTAAGAGCTCACAGCGCTGAGAAATCTGAAAGAAATCAGAGTAACAGCTCACAGCACTGAGAAATCTGAAAGAAATCAGAGTAAGAGCTCACAGCGCTGAGAAATCTGAAAGAAATCAGAGTAAGAGTTCACAGCACTGAGAAATCTGAAAGAAATCAGAGTAAGAGTTCACAGCACTGAGAAATCTGAAAGAAATCAGAGTAAGAGTTCACAGCACTGAGAAATCTGAAAGAAATCAGAGTAAGAGTTCACAGCGCTGAGAAATCTGAAAGAAATCAGAGTAAGAGTTCACAGCGCTGAAAAATCTGAAAGAAATCAGAGTAAGAGTTCACAGCACTGAGAAATCTGAAAGAAATCAGAGTAAGAGTTCACAGCACTGAGAAACCTGAAAGAAATCAGAGTAAGAGTTCACAGCGCTGAGAAATCTGAAAGAAATCAGAGTAAGAGCTCACAGCGCTGAGAAATCTGAAAGAAATCAGAGTAAGAGTTCACAGCGCTGAGAAATCTGAAAGAAATCAGAGTAAGAGTTCACAGCACTGAGAAATCTGAAAGAAATCAGAGTAAGAGTTCACAGCGCTGAGAAACCTGAAAGAAATCAGAGTAAGAGTTCACAGCACTGAGAAATCTGAAAGAAATCAGAGTAAGAGTTCACAGCGCTGAGAAATCTGAAAGAAATCAGAGTAAGAGTTCACAGCGCTGAGAAATCTGAAAGAAATCAGAGTAAGAGTTCACAGCGCTGAGAAATCTGAAAGAAATCAGAGTAAGAGCTCACAGCACTGAGAAATCTGAAAGAAATCAGAGTAAGAGCTCACAGCGCTGAGAAATCTGAAAGAAATCAGAGTAAGAGTTCACAGCACTGAGAAATCTGAAAGAAATCAGAGTAAGAGTTCACAGCGCTGAGAAATCTGAAAGAAATCAGAGTAAGAGTTCACAGCGCTGAGAAATCTGAAAGAAATCAGAGTAAGAGCTCACAGCGCTGAGAAATCTGAAAGAAATCAGAGTAAGAGTTCACAGCGCTGAGAAATCTGAAAGAAATCAGAGTAAGAGTTCACAGCACTGAGAAATCTGAAAGAAATCAGAGTAAGAGCTCACAGCACTGAGAAATCTGAAAGAAATCAGAGTAAGAGTTCACAGCGCTGAGAAATCTGAAAGAAATCAGAGTAAGAGTTCACAGCACTGAGAAATCTGAAAGAAATCAGAGTAAGAGTTCACAGCGCTGAGAAATCTGAAAGAAATCAGAGTAAGAGTTCACAGCGCTGAGAAATCTGAAAGAAATCAGAGTAAGAGCTCACAGCGCTGAGAAATCTGAAAGAAATCAGAGTCAGAGTTCACAGCGCTGAGAAATCTGAAAGAAATCAGAGTAAGAGTTCACACTGAGAAATCTGAAAGAAATCAGAGTAAGAGTTCACAGCACTGAGAAATCTGAAAGAAATCAGAGTAAGAGTTCACAGCGCTGAGAAATCTGAAAGAAATCAGAGTAAGAGCTCACAGCGCTGAGAAACCTGAAAGAAATCAGAGTAAGAGTTCACAGCACTGAGAAATCTGAAAGAAATCAGAGTAAGAGTTCACAGCACTGAGAAATCTGAAAGAAATCAGAGTAAGAGTTCACAGCGCTGAGAAATCTGAAAGATATCAGAGTAAGAGTTCACAGCGCTGAGAAATCTGAAAGAAATCAGAGTAAGAGTTCACAGCGCTGAGAAATCTGAAAGAAATCAGAGTAAGAGTTCACAGCACTGAGAAATCTGAATGAAATCAGAGTAAGAGCTCACAGCGCTGAGAAATCTGAAAGAAATCAGAGTAAGAGTTCACAGCACTGAGAAATCTGAAAGAAATCAGAGTAAGAGCTCACAGCACTGAGAAATCTGAAAGAAATCAGAGTAAGAGCTCACAGCACTGAGAAATCTGAAAGAAATCAGAGTAAGAGCTCACAGCGCTGAGAAATCTGAAAGAAATCAGAGTAAGAGTTCACAGCACTGAGAAATCTGAAAGAAATCAGAGTAAGAGTTCACAGCGCTGAGAAATCTGAAAGAAATCCTCAGTTATGAGGTCATAGAACTGGCATAGAACTTTTCCATTCTGCAGAGATTCGTTAAACTTCAGAAAGGTTTTATTTGGTTCTTTAAAGAACAATCGACCGAAGGACATCACTCCAAAAGAACCCCTTCTGGCACCTTTGTAGCATTTTTATATAAACCTTTCAAAAAGATGGCTCTTTAAGGGTTCCTTAGTAAAGAAAATGGTTCTGTAAAGAACAATTAACACTCACAGGAACCACTGCATGATTAAAGGGTTCTTCAGAATGTGCTGTATGGTTCTATATAGAACTATATTTATAATTTAAAGCTTGTAACAATAGAAGAACCCTTTTGGGTTCTATATAGGATTCTTTTCAAAAAGGTTCTATATAGAACCAGCACATTCTCCATCAATCTGAAGAACCATTTCATGATCCAAAGAACCCTTTTAATCATGAGTGTTTATGGTTCTTAATACAGCCATTTTCTTTACTAAAGAACCCTTAAAGAACCATCATTTTAGAAGTGTAGTAAAGAGTGGTTCTAAACACTCAGTGATCCATTTGCTTGCTTAAATTGTTCTCTGCACTCGTTTTTCAGATTGATGGAGAATGTGTGTATGGTTCTATATAGCACCAAAAAGGTTCTACTACTGTTTACAAGCTGAACATCATAACAATAGCAGAACCCTTTTTTATCTACTGTATCTGCACACCTAAAAATGACGGTTCTTCAAAAGGTTCTTTAGTAAAGAAAATGGTTCTTCAAATCACCACATTTTACACTAAAACACTAAAAAGAGCTGAAGTGCTATCGGATTTTCAGTCTGCGCATGCGCAAGATCAGACGGTGGATGTTGCGAGACACAGCAAAACACTGTTGGAGCGGCGCTGAAACCAAACAGGAAATAAAGCATTTAAATATTCTTCATCTTCTAGATTATGTGTGTTTTCAGGTAAAGTGGTGCAATGTTTAAAAATAAGCCACAGCATTAAGTTTGACTTTTATGTCACGATTACGTCGCGTCTTCTGTGAGTTGGCCAGTTGTACAGCAGAAATCTGATTACTGTCTGACTCCTGTAGACCTGGAGTTTCCCCATTATCTGATTACTGTCTGACTCCTGTAGACCTGGAGTTTCCCCGTTATCTGATTACTGTCTGACTCCTGTAGACCTGGAGTTTCCCCATTATCTGATTACTGTCTGACTCCTGTAGACCTGGAGTTTCCCCATTATCTGATTACTGTCTGACTCCTGTAGACCTGGAGTTTCCCCATTATCTGATTACTGTCTGACTCCTGTAGACCTGGAGTTTCCCCGTTATCTGATTACTGTCTGACTCCTGTAGACCTGGAGTTTCCCCATTATCTGATTACTGTCTGACTCCTGTAGACCTGGAGTTTACCCATTATCTGATTACTGTCTGACTCCTGTAGACCTGGATTTTCCCCATTATCTGATTACTGTCTGATTCATGTAGACCTGGAGTTTCCCCATTATCTGATTACTGTCTGACTCATGTAGACCTGGAGTTTCCCCATTATCTGATTACTGTCTGACTCCTGTAGACCTGGAGTTTCCTCATTATCTGATTACTGTCTGACTCCTGTAGACCTGGAGTTTCCCCATTATCTGATTACTGTCTGACTCCTGTAGACCTGGAGTTTCCCCATTATCTGATTACTGTCTGACTCCTGTAGACCTGGAGTTTCCCCACTATCTGATTACTGTCTGACTCCTGTAGACTTGGAGTTTCCCCATTATCTGATTACTGTCTGACTCATGTAGACCTGGAGTTTTCCCATTATCTGATTACTGTCTGACTCATGTAGACCTGGAGTTTCCCCATTATCTGATTACTGTCTGACTCCTGTAAACCTGGAGTTTCCCCATTATCTGATTACTGTCTGACTCCTGTAGACCTGGAGTTTCCCCATTATCTGATTACTGTCTGACTCCTGTAGACCTGGAGTTTCCCCATTATCTGATTACTGTCTGACTCATGTAGACCTGGAGTTTCTCCATTATCTGATTACTGTCTGACTCATGTAGACCTGGAGTTTCCCCATTATCTGATTACTGTCTGACTCATGTAGACGTGGAGTTTCCCCATTATCTGCTTACTGTCTGACTCCTGTAGACCTGGAGTTTCCCCATTATCTGATTACTGTCTGACTCATGTAGACCTGGAGTTTCCCCATTATCTGATTACTGTCTGACTCCTGTAGACCTGGAGTTTCCCCATTATCTGATTACTGTCTGACTCCTGTAGACCTGGAGTTTCCCCATTATCTGATTACTGTCTGACTCATGTAGACCTGGAGTTTCCCCATTATCTGATTACTGTCTGACTCATGTAGACCTGGAGTTTCCCCATTATCTGATTACCTAAGTGCATGTAAACGTGTTGATCGGATTACTGACACAGTCTGATTTCCTGCAGTTATCAGAGTACTGAGTGCATGTAAACACACTCAGTGATAAATCTAAATCTTTCAACTTCACATCAAAAGGAGTCAAAGAGATCTTAGATGTTACAAAGTCAATATAATTTCCTCAAGTGTAAATTTAGGGGTTAGGCTTTAGAACAGACACCACCCAATAGAGCGTTCTCTTTTGTATTTAGAGCCCGTCTCTATTAATGTCTTGGGTGTAAACAATCAGAACATAATCCTTTTAAGTATCTTAGATCTGAAACCTTTATTTTATTATTATTTTTTAATGTGGCAGTGCCGTTTGAACTAATTCAGTAATCTGTGTCCATATAAAACAGAGAATAGATAAATTATCAGCAGGTGCACCGACGGCCAGACGAGAAACTTCGCTGCCCTTAGAAACGGTGGTTTTTGTTCTGCTTTCAAAACAGACGAGCGCTTTCAACGCCACGGCCCCTGAAACAGGACACGCAGCTACATCCAGCATTTCCCTCGGAGACTGCAGAGCAGACCCACAGCTGAAATGACCTTTTGTTCAGCAGCTCGCACGCTCTCACCTCCCTTCAAGCATCAACCTCCACCAGTTTCACCTCCACCTACACAAACACCTTGACCCCATCCTTTAGAGAACGCTCGAGGCTCCCTGACCCCTCCGCAGCAGCCCACCTTCTCCACCCGTCCCTCCTTTCTCCTTCCCTCGCTCCTGCACACACCTCCTAATAATGCGGCAACTCAGCCAGGGCTCCATTCGTTGCTCTCGCCGTGACACTTCCATTAAGATGGTGTCACGATATCCTTAAAACAGTCAGCACTTTGTTTACAAGAGCAGATATGTACCCAGTCATCTTTCTCTGTCCGAATCGCTGCACTATTTTAACACGATTCACCAAAACACGACCTCGGAGAGCAGATAACGAAGCAAGCTGTGGCTTTTTTCCTCTGAAAAGGATGGAGTTTGATCAGGATTCTGTAATGAAAAGAACACGGACAGAATCACTGAAGGGACCTCAGACATAAAAACAACGCAAACGCGTGGAATCCGGAAATTCGGGGAGATCTCTGAACGCCTGAAACATTTCGATCGGTTCGTCGTGCTGCAGCGCACGCAAACATTTGGACATCTCATTTCTGTTGATTTTCTGAGTGAAATAAACGAACATTTCCTCTGCAGAGAAAACACATTAGACACAATTTCTATTTACTTACCAAGATTATCGTTTCAGAGAAGCATAAAATCTGTTAAATTCAGTAAAAAAACCTTATTAGTCCCACAACAGGGAAATTTCACCTCCACAATCTAACCCATCCATGCAGTGAACACACACACTAGGGGGCAGTGAGCACACTTGCCCGGAGCGGTGGGCAGCCCTATCCACAGCGCCCGGGGAGCAGTTGGGGGTTAGGTGTCTTGCTCAAGGGCACCTCAGTCATGGACTGTCAGCTCTGGGGATCGAACCAGCGATCTTCCGGTCACTTGGCTGGTTCCCTGACCTCCAGCCCACGACTGCCCCAATGTACTAAAGAAGAAAATCAAGTAAAATATGTTATTTTACTGGAGTGCTCAAACGTTGCACATGAAAACTGACCTAAACTGCTCCGGGTTATTCTGGAGCAACACATGCTGCCTTTTAGATGCCGTCTTTTTCAGGGACGTCCATGCTTACTTCAACATGACGGCACCCAGAAACGTTCTGCACGTTGCAGCAGCACAGCTGTGTGATCAGACAGTGCAGGTGCTGGACTGACCTGCCTGTTGAAAATGTGTGGCACATTTCGAGATGCGAGAACGAAGAACAGCTGCGCAGATGAAGACGTACTCAACAAAAGAATGGCAAGAACTTTCAACTTTCAAAACTGGATCAGTTTGTGTCTTCAGTCCCCAAATGTTTTTATCAGCTCCACTGACCCTTTAGTTCCACTCTGTAGTTCTACAGTTACAGACTGTAGTCCATCTGTTTCTCTGATACTCTGTTACCCTGTTCTTCAGTAGTCAGGACCCCCATGGACCCTCACAGAGCAGGTACTGTTTGGGTGGTGGGTCATTCTCAGCTGTAACACTGACATGGTGGTGTGTTAGTATGTGTTGTGCTAGTCTGAGTAGATCAGACACAGCAGTGCTGCTGCTCCTACCTTGTTGGTCCACCTTGTAGATGTAAAGTCAGAGACGAAAGCTCATCTGCTGCTGCACAGTTTGTGTTGGTCATCCTCTAGTCCTTCATCAGTGGTCACAGGACGCTGCCCACAGGACGCTGTTGGCTGGATATTTTTGGTTGGTGGACGATCCTCAGCGACACTGAGGTGCTTAAAAACTCCAGCAGCACTGCTGTGTCTGATCCACTCAGACCAGCGCAACACACACAAACACACCACCCCCACAATAATACAAATAATTAAAGGATGTAACCCTGTACATCAAAACGCGCACGGCAAACAAAAGGAATGCAGTCACTTGTAACGCATAACTGTGCATATGCACCCAGCCAGATGTCTGCCTTCACGTATCCCAGAACAGAAGGCAGAACAGAAGGTAAAATGCAAATAAAAAAATAAATATATATAAAAGCAATGACCTGTAAGTCCACTGTGACCTGTGTTTGAACAAAAACAGTATAAAGACTAGATATGTAATTATGTAATGTCGTGTAATATGCAATGTTTTTATCTCACCAACCAACCATAAACAAAGGCGAGGTTTTTCAAGAGAGGCTGATGGAGCTGATGACATTTCCCTTCACACTGGCCACGTTTACATGCACCTCTGAAATGAGCTTCAGGTACGTTCTACAGGTGTGGAAGCATGTAAGTCCTTCAGTGATTAGACACCTAATCAAGCTCCTAATATCCAGACGTCAGCGTGGCATACAGTGAAGAAGTTCACTCGTCTTTTTCTGTTACACAAATCAAATGAATTGTCTTCATTTCATTCCGTTTAATAGCATTCACTAACATTATGCCAGTAGCCTGTAGGTATCATCATTGCAGAGTGTAGGTGTTGAATGTATTGTAATCTGAAATAATGTATATTACACAATGGTTGTTATATATGACACTGTATGTCAGTTATGAAATACAGGTTGAATGTGGACAACAGATGAATTCAACAGCCCCCCCCCCCCCCCTGGGGCACAGTTTAGGAAATAAATGTTTGAGGACAGTTAAATTATCTGCAGGGTGATCATTTGCTAAATGTACATGTGCTAAACTGCCTACAAATAGGGGGAATCACTTCCTGTGAAAAGATAGGGAAATGTTTTCACTCGCAAATTTAACGGTTTTACTATGTGTAGGAATCTAGTGGCTAAGCAGTAACAGTGTAAAGAGGGTTTTTGTCCAGAGGGAAGCCTTAAAGGCATAAGATGTACCACGGCTACACTTTAAATCACACTACTGGCACACAGCGGGTCACATGACCTGTCTGGAATTAGGAAAAGGAAGCAGTCCGACTCGGTGCACGGCAGCTAGGAGGATCGCACTTACAGTACTCCTACATTTCAGAATTCAGTGCTTTTCCATGAGCTCTTATAACATTTGGGTGGATTTTATCTACAACTCCATTTCCAAAAAAAAAAAAAAAAGTGTAAATGTAAATAAAAACGAAATGCAGTGATGTGCAGATCATTTAAACCCCATACTTGATTCAAAGTAGTACAAGGACAACAAATCAAACATGAAACTGAGAAATTTTATTGTTTATTGAAAAATATTTGCCCAGTTCGAAGAGCTGGAATGGGGAACAAAAAGTTGTGTGACGCTAATAAACACCTGGTGGTTGATTGGCAGCTGGTCAGTAATATGACTGGGTATAAAGAGCATCTCAGAGAGG
>NC_051211.1:1365000-1392500 GCF_015220715.1 Pygocentrus nattereri | reverse complement strand
TTGCTTGTTTTAAGAAATGTTCATGTTATCTGCCCGTATAGTGAGATAACTTTACTTAACACACACCTTCAAGCCACTTCTCCTTCTGGGTCACCGGGGGAGCTGGAGCCCATCCCTGCTGTGATCAGGTGAAAGGCAGGATACACCCTGGATGGGTCGCCAGTCCATCACAGAGCAGACAGACAGACACATTCACTCACACCCATGGGCGATTTACCATGCAATTAGCCTGACTGCATGTCTTTGGACTGTGGGAGGAAACCGGAGAACCTAGAGGAAACCCACGCAGACACAGGGAGAACATGCAGACTCCACACAGAGAGGACCCCGGTCACCCGGCCGGGGAATCGAACCCAGACCCTACTTGCTGTGAGGCGACAGCGCCACCCACCACACCACGCAAACTTCACTTAAAACAAAAAAGTAAAAATTACTACCAGGTAAAAACGTCTAGAAAAATGCTAAATAATCTTACATTAAGAGCACAACCATCTCAAAATAAGATCTTTAAAGATTTTTTAAAAAATAGTTTTATGCTATTACTTCACAAGATTTTAATTTCACAAAGAAATTTAAGCAGCATTTTGGTTGGGCCAGTAATTAGGCTGTGTGGGCTGTAGCACCACCACTGTGAGACACTGATATAGGCTTGTGAACGCACTCATTGAGTTCAAACAGTGCCCCCTTGTGGGCTAAACGTGAACCAGGTCCATGAAGTGCTTGATTTTTTTTTAATTGTTTCAACAGACAGATTTCATAACAGCTAAAGTCTTACTGCACAACACGGTGTAAACAAAGAGCTTGCGTCATTTTTTACGGCAGCTTTAAAAGCATCAATTAAGAGAACCTGAGCCTACAAGTGTTATCAAATGCTCTCACGCTGGGGCTGACTTCAGCTCTTCATCGTGTGGTCCATGCGTGCCCTCCCGCCTCTCGCTGTACCGCGTCAGCTGAGCTGGCCCGAAACCCACACGGAGGCTGTGTCACAGCTGAGTGGGCCGGACAAGGGGGAGCACAGCGGGATCCTTCGCACTGAGCCCGCGAGGTCAACAAGCAACGCGGCGATGGTGCCTCGCACACGACGAGCCGCACGCACACATGCCTGCTGCCCACCTGCGTGGGCACAATTAGAGAAGGCTTAATCACGAGGGTCACAGGTGGCACAGCCTCCTGCCGTCAACAGAGGATGGAGTGCCAACAGTCACTCTACTGGAGCCTGTTACAGTGCAGCGCTCTCTCGCTCACTCGCTCTCTCTCTTTCTCAAATTGAAAGCTTTGAAAGTTTTCATAAGGCTTTGGTCACACTTATAAAAACGAATCAGTGCATTGTGGTGGTGGTTCATCTGGAATACTGTTATAATTATATAGTTCTACTCAAGGGGGCAGTCGTGGGCTGGAGGTTAGAGAACTGGCCCTGTGACCAGAAGGTCGCCGGTTTGATCCCCAGAGCCGACAGAACATGACTGAGGTGTCCTTAAGCAAGACACCTAACCCCCAACTGCTCTCTGGGTGCTGTGGATAGGGCTGCCCACCGTTCCGGGCAAGTGTGCTCACTAGTGTGTATGTGGTTGTTTCACTTCACGGATGGTTTAAATGCAGAGGTGGAATTTCCCTGTTTGTGGGATTAAAAAAGTATCACTTACTCTCAGTTCTGATCAGAATCTGGCTTTTTTGGCCTAATTTGTTTACACATAGTGACTGAAATCATGGTCAGTTACCCAGCAGCTCACAATAAACACTGTCTGGGAATTGAATTTCTCTCTTCAATGGGTGACAGGCTGTTAGCTTTTACCATAAATGTCAAAAAACAAGAAAAATCCCACCTCGTTTTCAAGGCCCATCTATGGGATTTCTAATACTGTGTTATCACTAAGCTAAGCACACAACTTTTCACCACTCTAGATTAAACACTGACATTTGAGTTTATACTTATTCATATAGCATTACTAATATAAACCTACATAAACCTACTTAAGTCTTTAAAGGCCTATTCCAGCAAGTCACTTGTTATAACACTAGCTGAGGTGAAATGACATTCAAATGGACAAAAGCAGCTTTTATGACTGGCACTTACTGGAGTGAGCTTCTACAAAGCATACCGCTGTTGTCAGAAGAAAACCTCGTATCTCCAAAATGGTCACTTTACAGGAGAAGGAAACACATACTTTACCTTTAATGTAAGTCAGTGGAACCAGACGTATTGACAAGTTACTTTGGGCTGTTTCTTTTAGTCCAATCACCATGAAATTTACACATAATTTAAAGGACAGCAGGCGCTTTCAAATTATATCAATAACTGAAAAATGACAAAAATGGAGATACAAGGTTTTCTTCAGACAGCAGTGATGTATAGGTTTATTCTATATATGCTGCTCTTCAGTACAGTGTTGCCACATATGTATCATTCTCCCATAGTTCAAACTGCGCACCCACAGTAAAGAGCACTATTTAAAACAGTTAAGTATTCAAAGCTTAAATATTTACAAGGATTATGTTCTGGTCTGCTTCATCTGACGACATTAACAGAGTAAATAAGCTAGTAAATAATATCTACACAAAATCATCACTTATAGAATACTTTCCCTAAACTAACACTAACCCCTAAATTTACACTTCTAAAAATAATACTTACTTTTTCTTTTTTTCGTTCTTATTTCTTTCTTTTAAAGTGAAGTTGACAGATTCCGATTTATCATAAGATTTTTCGGTCATGGCCACATGGTGAGCAGATCAAGTCTGAAAGTTCAGCTCTTTTTAGTGTTTTAGTGTAAAATATGGTGATTTTCTGTGTGAACAGCTGGTCAGAGCTGCGTCTGCTGGTCATGAACTGCTGAGTTTCTGAGCTCAGAATGAGCTGAAACAGTCACGACTGAAGCTCTGGGTACAGTTTGGGTCGTTATGACTGTTTTGGTAGAGATGAAGTGGAATGTTTGGTCTGTTTGGTCCTTTCTGGAGTTCTCTGATGGCTGAATTTTCTGCTAAACACATTTTTTCTTCTGTTTTCCAGTCTTTTCCGTTGTACAGACAGAAGTAATTATAGTGAAACTTTAATAAAGTGGAGTTTTATTCATCTTAAACTCTCCAGGGCTTCCACAGTGCCTCCAGTTACACTTGTCCATTAGTTTGGTAAGAAATCATTGTGAATCCTACTAAAATAATCAATCGTAGTGCAGTTTGAAACTTATGATGAATTCCTAGAGATCTGTAATGCTGTTGCTGTGAGGTCAGATCAGCTTTGCTGCTTCACGTTGTTGTACGGAGGACGTGCGAAGCGAATGGTGGCCGGCTGGATTGGTTCAGACATGCTCTCCCTCATGGCCTGAAAGATTCGCTCTGACTGCCACAGCAACCTTCAGCGGTCATTTCTCATATGTCGGCCACGAGCTCAACTTTAGCCCGCCAGCTATCGTCCTGACCTGAGGACTGGATCAATAACGGGCAGACCTCTGACAGCATGCGAGCAATGACCCTGCGCTGACCGAACCAATTGTCTAGATGACCTTAGACCTCTTCTGCATGGTGCTGCTCTGTGACGTAATGTTGCTCCAGTTGTCAGAGACCTGCTGAACCCAAAAAACTCCCACATACTGTCCTTAAACACAAGGACATGAAGCACCTTTCCACACTGCATGCATTTCTTCACAGAACAGAAGAGCTTTGTCCCCTCAGGAGAGACGCGTTTTGTTGGCTCTTCCAAGAACATCAAGTTGAACAAGTTCAACTCAAAGTGGTCCAGTATCCTCAACCATGAGTGTTGATCTGCGCTATCCAATCAAAACGAAGGTAAGGAGGGAAAGTGGAGCCCTGCACCATCTGCTGGCTGGAGCACCTAAATCAGATCAGCAGGTAATAATAAAATAATCCTCCTCTACAGTAAAATAAAGCTCTGCTGATCCTTCAACACAGTTTAACAGTAAATGGTCTTAAACGCTGGAGTTAATGTAGAACTGCTGATTCACCCTTTAACCCTGAAGATCAGCGCAGACGGCTGGTCACCATAGCAACACAGACAACAGTCTCGCCCAGCTAGTAGCTACGAAACGGCAAAGAGAGAGATTTAAGACAGACATCGATAATCTGGAGACGAATGGACTGATTAGTGTTTATAGTCACTCCAGCTGGTTTCCTGATAAGTTTAAGCTGCAACGAGAAACTGAAACACTGAAAAGCCTTGAAGCTGAATTCAGATTCTCGACTGAATTTTCCCGTTCCACCTTAACTGGAACTTAGCAGCAGTTACATTCTGGCACTTCAGGTGCCATTTAAGGTGGAACGGGACAGTTCGAATAAGAAGCTGGTGAATGAGAAGCGACTTCAGCCTTGTAAAGAAATCGAATTCTGAGAGACGTTTTACAAGAACCTGTTCTACTGTTGTGAAAAAGTTTCCTGCCAGAGATGTGAGAAAAGCAGCTATAGCTGAGCTGAAGCTCAAAGCAGAACAGAGCAATTCTGCGTTTTCACTCATATTACATTTTTATCCTGTGCCAGGACGTCAGCACATACTGAGACACGTCTACAGTCAAGATGGTAAATGGACATATAATGTTGTGGCTCCCAATGTGGATAGATTTTTATAGAAAGGATAAAATTTCTCTTCTTAATGTTTGAGTTTCTGACCTCCGCCAAATAGGGAGATGTTTTAATAATGGCATGTACAAATTCAGTGTAATACAGAAGACTTGTTGAGTCATACAACCAGCGGCAGCTCTAACTAATGAGAAACACCAGAATTAGAGTCACTTTATTTCACTAAGCGTGTTACACATACAAGGAATCAGTCTTGGTGAGTCACCCATGTGTGATATTAACACACTGAACAGACCAGACAAGCTCACAGACTGTTAACAAGTATTTAAATAGGAAACAAATACGATAAAGACACAACAAATAGAATACAGATTATTACATAATAAAGAGCTGCAGAGGAGCTAAAGAGAAGTGTGACTATCTGCACATGCAAATATGAATACCTATGTGATATGTATGTGAAGGTCTGATGACATAGATCACTATAACAACTTATAATTATATACAGAATATTACAGAATGATATGAATGTTTGCAGAAATTCAACATCTGTACAGTTGTGTAAATAGAATGGTTACAAAGGAGTTACTGTAATACGTTAATACATTAGCAGCTTATTAGGACTTTGTGGCCACCAGAGGGCCTCCTAGCAATTTCAGGGTTATTATTGTACCATGTTGCACAAGTAGGAAGAAGCATGTCTCAGAAAAACACACTCTGAAAGAAACGAGCAGAAATCGATTAAAGACGAAGTTTGTATGGAGTTAATATTACACCATTTTCGGCTTCAGGTTGGACAACAAGAAGTAGCTGATCTGGGGTCTGTCTAACGAAGCAGGATCAATTTAGACTTTCCAACTGAGTTTCAGCTTCATAAAAGCTCACTAATCCAGATTTAGATACTCAGACTGTGATTAGTCCAGGTTTACTTATTCAGACTGTGATTAGTCCAGGTTTAGATACTCAGACTGTGATTAATCCAGGTTTAGATATTCAGACTGTGATTAGTCCAGGTTTAGATACTCAGACAGTGGTTAATCCAGGTTTAGATGCTAAGGCTGTGATTAATCCAGGTTTAGATATTCAGACTATGATTAATCCAGGTTTAGATGCTCAGGCTGTGATTAATCCAGGTTTAGATTCTCAGGCTGTGATTAATCCAGGTTTAGATACTCAGGCTGTGATTAATCCAGGTTTAGATGCTAAGGCTGTGATTAATCCAGGTTTAGATGCTAAGGCTGTGATTAATCCAGGTTTAGATACTCAGGCTGTGATTAATCCAGGTTTAGATACTCAGACTGTGATTAATCCAGGTTTAGATACTCAGACTGTGGTTAATTCAGGTTTAGATACTCAGACTGTGAATAATTCTGGTTTAGATACTCAGACTGTGATTCATCCAGGTTTAGATACTCAGGCTGTGATTAATCCAGGTTTAGATACTCAGACTGTGATTAATCCAGGTTTAGATACTCAGGCTGTGATTAATCCAGGTTTAGATACTCAGGCTGTGATTAATCCAGGTTTAGATACTCAGACTGTGATTAATCCAGGTTTAGATACTCAGGCTGTGATTAATCCAGGTTTAGATACTCAGGCTATGATTAATCCAGGTTTAGATACTCAGGCTGTGATTAATCCAGGTTTACTTATTCAGACTGTGATTAGTCCAGGTTTAGATATTCAGACTATGATTAATCCAGGTTTAGATACTCAGGCTGTGATTAATCCAGGTTTAGATGCTAAGGCTGTGATTAATCCAGGTTTAGATGCTAAGGCTGTGATTAATCCAGGTTTAGATTCTCAGACTGTGACTAATTCAGGTTTAGATACTCAGGCTGTGATTAATCCAGGTTTAGATACTCAGGCTGTGATTAATCCAGGTTTAGATACTCAGGCTGTGATTAATCCAGGTTTAGATGCTAAGGCTGTGATTAATTCAGGTTTAGATACTCAGACTGTGATTAATCCAGGTTTAGATTCTCAGACTGTGAATGATGCAGGTTTAGATACTCAGGCTGTGATTAATCCAGGTTTAGATTCTCAGGCTGTGATTAATCCAGGTTTAGATACTCAGGCTGTGATTAATCCAGGTTTAGATACTCAGGCTGTGATTAATCCAGGTTTAGACAATCAGACTGTGATTAATCCAGGTTTAGATACTCAGGCTGTGATTAATCCAGGTTTAGATACTCAGGCTATGATTAATCCAGGTTTAGATACTCAGGCTGTGATTAATCCAGGTTTACTTATTCAGACTGTGATTAGTCCAGGTTTAGATATTCAGACTATGATTAATCCAGGTTTAGATACTCAGGCTGTGATTAATCCAGGTTTAGATACTCAGGCTGTGATTAATCCAGGTTTAGATGCTAAGGCTGTGATTAATTCAGGTTTAGATACTCAGACTGTGAATAATTCAGGTTTAGATACTCAGACTGTGATTAATCCAGGTTTAGATTCTCAGACTGTGAATAATGCAGGTTTAGATACTCAGGCTGTGATTAATCCAGGTTTAGATTCTCAGGCTGTGATTAATCCAGGTTTAGATACTCAGGCTGTGATTAATCCAGGTTTAGATACTCAGACTGTGATTAATCCAGGTTTAGATACTCAGGCTGTGATTAATCCAGGTTTAGATAATCAGACTGTGATTAATCCAGGTTTAGATGCATTGTTAACTATTGTTTTTAATTTCAGGGCTCTTTCAGCACCTTTCTTAAGCCATGCTATTTCATACAGTTTTAGTAATAAGAGTAGAATAAAAACAAAAAGATGAAAATGATGCTAAATTACTGCTACTGAGAGCTGATTGGTTAGCGTTACTGCTACTGAGAGCTGATTGGTTAGCGTTACTGCTACTGAGAGCTGATTGGTTAGAGTTACTGCTACTGAGAGCTGATTGGTTAGTGTTACTGCTACTGAGAGCTGATTGGTTAGCATTACTGCTACTGAGAGCTGATTGGTTAGCGTTACTGCTACTGAGAGCTGATTGGTTAGAGTTACTGCTACTGAGAGCTGATTGGTTAGCGTTACTGCTACTGAGAGCTGATTGGTTAGCGTTACTGCTACTGAGAGCTGATTGGTTAGCGTTACTGCTACTGAGAGCTGATTGGTTGGAGTTACTGCTACTGAGAGCTGATTGGTCTTCATTACTGCTACTGAGAGCTGATTGGTTGGCGTTACTGCTACTGAGAGCTGATTGGTTAGCGTTACTGCTACTGAGAGCTGATTGGTTAGCGTTACTGCTACTGAGAGCTGATTGGTTAGTGTTACTGCTACTGATACTGTTTATTTGTGTAAAATTAAATTAAATTAAATTAAAAACCAGTGGAAAATCACACAGATGTGAATCAGCTGGTTCTGTTCAGCAGTTATGATTGGATATAGTGAATATTAGGGGCGGGTTTTCAAGCAAACATAGTGATAGACTCAGTTTTATCACTGTATGATTAAATATATATATATCTAAATGTAGAGTTACAGTCTGTGCAGCTCTGCATGTGAGGACGTTATTCTCCTGCTCCAATTTACCAGTTCGTGATCAGGAGTATTGCTGTAGAGATGATTTAGTAACTTGTCTAATGCTGCCCCCAAGTGGCCACATTGTGCTGCTGGAGAAAACTTCTACATGTTGAGATACACCGGTCCAGCGTAACATCATGACCACCTCCTCGTTTCTACACTCACTGTCCACTTTATCAGCTCCACTGACCGTATAGCTGCACTCTGTAGTTCTACAGTTACAGACTGTAGTCCATCTGTTTCTCTGATACTCTGTTACCCTGTTCTTCAAATCAAATCAAATCAAATCAAATTTATTTGTAGCGCTTTTTACAACGGATGTTGTCACAAAGCAGCTTTACAGAATTTCAGAAAAGACAAAGTTTCCACAGGACTGAAAGAATGTACAGAAACCCCCCGGTGGGCAAGCCAGGGGCAACAGTGGCAAGGAAAAACTCCCTCAGAACTGAGGAAGAAACCTTGGGAGGAACCAGGCTCACCAGGGGGGACCCGTCCTCCTCTGGTCAAAATACCTACAAGTGATTATACTACTAATATTATCAGCAGTAATATTGATATTTATTCTTCAGTGGTCAGGACCCCCATGGACCCTCACAGAGCAGGTACTATTTGGGTGGTGGGTCATTCTCAGCACTGCAGTAACGCTGACGTGGTGGTGTGTTAGTGTGTGTTGTGCTGGTCTGAGTGGATCAGACACAGCAGCGCTGCTGGAGTTTTTAAACACTGTGTCCACTCACTGTCCACTCTATTAGACACTCCTACCTTGTCGGTCCACCTTGTAGGTGTAAAGTCAGAGACGACAGCTCATCTGCTGCTGCACAGTTTGTGTTGGTCATCCTCTAGTCCTTCATCAGTGGTCACAGGACGCTGCCCACAGGACGCTGCCCACAGGACGCTGCCCACAGGACGCTGCCCACAGGACGCCGCTGGCTGGATATTTTTGGTTGGTGGACTATTCTCAGTCCAGCAGCGACACTGAGGTGTTTAAAAACTCCAGCAGCGCTCGATTGTGAAACGCTTCACTTCTCAACACTTTACTGACCAGCTGCAATGTCAGATTTGGAAATGTTGGCCAATATTTATCAAACTTGACGGAGTAAGAAACTAATCTACATAAAACCTGAAGAAACTTCATCATAGATCAGTTCTCTTAGGCCCAGTCCCAGTTCACCCCTCGCCCTTTTGGCATGTTCCCGTCTAGGGGGTGGGGGGCCCCCGATTCTTGTTGAGATAGAGGGGTGGGGTGAAGTGTTGGGGCTACATGATCCTCCAAACAGATGTTTTTTAGAGACTCCAAACAGAGAGATGAGAGAAAAACAGCAACTGGCGAGACGGAGAACAAGAGACCAGAGACACCCACACATGTGGGAATTTTTAAAAAAGTTAAAAAGTTACAAACATCATTTTATCTTAGTTTAATGTGGTCTGTCAGCAGTTCTGACGCCTGGGGTACCAGAATGTCAATACTGCTCTATTTATGGTGGAACGAGAAAATTCGAACAAGAATCTGGAGAATCTCTGACTTCAGCTTCACATCACTGAAGAATTAGGGGGGTGATAATAAATAATTGCCCCCCTCTTTGAAGGCGTATGATCCCTAAATGTAACTAAAGCCCAGCAGTGAGGAGCTGAACTTTCCCCTCCTCTGCTGTCCCTGCAGACGGGCAGGGTCGCCTACAGAGCGGCGCTAGTAGCTGTTAATGAAGTGATGCTCTTTTATTAGAGGGTCTCATTTCAGAGGAAGATCTCAACCACTGCCCTGTAGCTCAGGAACAAGGGGCAGCACTCCAAAACAGGGGGTCGGGGTAATAAGGAGAATTGGGACTGGGACTTACTTTGAAATGCTTAATAAATGAACCTTCTTCTCAAACTACTGAAAACCAAAATCAATTTAATGTAAATAAACCCCTCAGTCACCTCCAGCCTGTAACCACTAGAGGGAGACAAACATCATTACATCATCAGGTTCCTCAAAAATCCAGTTTGGCTGTAAGGGAAGCTTTAACGAATCAGAACGAGGAACGTATCCAGAACCAGTTAGAAGTTTAAACACACTTAACAGAAGCTCTATTAAAAGATTTTCCTTGTTTTTACTTTTTCCACTATGAAACATTTATGGAACCTTCCAGCCACCATCTACCTTCTACAGGATGGTTCTTCAAGGGCTCCTTAGAAAAAGCAATGGTTCTCTTTAGAAGCATGAGCTCTATAAAGAACCATTTCAAGCATAAATGGTTCTTTAGATTGATGGAGAATGTGTTGTATATGGCTCTATATGAAATCTTTCTGAAAACGGTTCCATATCAAACAAATAGGGTTCTGCTATTGTCACCCTGTATAGAACCTAATACAACACATTCCCCATCAATCTGGGGAAGAAAAAAAACACTTCACCATGCAAAGAACCATTTAAGCATGAAATTGTTCTATGTAATAGTCATGGTTCAACATAGAACCTCCGCCTTTACTAAAGAACCCTTGAAGAACCATCTTTTTATCCTGATCTTTATGCACACTTGGTGTTCTTTCATGCAGCACTGAGAGGAGACACCAGAGACGACTCTGGTGCTGCTCAAAACCTTGTTAGGTGTCTTATTTGATCTAAAATAATTTATTTGGGAAGGCTTTCCACAAGGGTTAGGAGTGTTTATGGGAATTTTTGACCGTTCTTCCAGAAGCACATTTGTGAGGTCAGACACTGATGTTGGACGAGAAGGCCTGGCTCACAGTCTCCGCTCTAATTCATCCCAAAGGTGTTCTATGGGGTTGAGGTCAGGACTCTGTGCAGGCCAGTCAAGTTCTTCCAAACCAAACTGGCTCATCCACGTCTTTATGGACCTGCTTTGTGCACTGGTGGGCAGTCATGTTGGAACAGGACGGGGCCGTCCCCAAACTGTTCCCACAAAGTTGGGAGCATGAAATTGTCCAAAATCTCTTGGTGCTGAAGCTTTAAGAGTTCCTTTCACTGGAACTAAGGGGCCGAGCCCAACTCCTGAAAAACAACCCCACACCATGATCCCCCCTCACCCAAACTTTACACTCGGCACAATGCAGTCAGACAAGTACTGTCTCCTGGCAACCACCAAACCCAGACTCGTCCATCGGATTCCCAGATGGAGAAGCGCGATTGGTCACTCCAGAGAACTCGTCTACACTGCTCTAGAGTCCAGTGGCGGCGCTTTACTCCACTGCATTCCACACTTTGCATTGCGCTTGGTGATGTAAGGCTTGGATGCAGCTGCTCGGCCATGGAAACCCATTCCATGAAGCTCTCTACGCTGTTCTTGAGCTGATCTGAAGGCCACATGAAGTTTGGAGGTCTGTAGTTGACTCTGCAGAAAGTCGGTGACCTCTGTGCACTATGCCCCTCAGCATCTGCTGACCGCTCTGTCATTTTACGTGGCCGACCACTTCGTGGCTGAGCTGCTGTCGTTCCCAATCGCTTCCACTTTATAATCCCACTGACAGTGGACTGTGGAATATTTAGTAGTGAGGAAATTTCACGACTGGACTTGCTGCACAGGTGGCGTCTGATCACGGTACCATGCTGGAATTCACTGAGCTCCTGAGAGCGACCCATTCTTTCACTAAAATTACATGAACTTTATTCTCATTTAAACTTTCAGTTCACCGTGATTTTCAAAATGATTAATTTCACCTGTAATCAGATGAAACTTCTTGAAATCACCCCGTCTAGATATTTACACTTGACCATGTTAAATGTTTGAGATCCATTCACCCAAAAAGTGTTTTCCACTGAGCCCTCTCTACGCCTTGAAGGAAAACCGACTGGATTCTGGAGATCTTCTAAATGGAATGAAATGCTGTAGAAATAAAAATCCAGCAGACGATTTGAAGCAATTTCGTTTATTTTTTAGTACAAGAGTTAACAAGTCAACCGTCAAAGTGTATTGCTCTTTTTGCGTTCCACGCGTAGAACCGAGCCCTCCACCAGGATGGCTCCCCCCACCACCACCACCACTGAACAGTCGTGTGCTTGAGAAACTGACCCACACTGACCTCCAGCTTCACGAAACCAAAACGGCAGCAAGAGCAAGAAAGGAAAAGAACGAGGAAGGAAAGTCGCAACGAAGCAGCGAGACTAGCAGTTTCTGGACTAGAGCAAACCTACGCAGAACAGCAGAGTCGGAGAACCCTCAGAAGCCCCTGGAGAAACGGGCACTGAGCTACTGTCAAGTGCTAAAAAACAGTCGCACGAGCGACGTTAGAGGCGTCAAAGGACCGATGCAGAGAGACAGGCTTCCTTAAACGGTACGAGCTCTGCTAACGAAACAGCGGCAGTAACGAAGACAAACAAACGGCGCTCAGACTCGAGAACCGAGAGGAAGGACAGAGCAGAAAGTCTGAGCCATCACGGTACCTACTTCTTCAGGAGAGGACAGAAATAAAAGTGGGCAGTGAACGGAAATACTGGCCGTCAAAGAAATGAAAAATAAATCTTTGGATGTTTTTAAAAAACAAAAAGACCCAAATTCCCCCGATTGTACAGTTCAGTTCTCGCCGTCTCCGACTGCCTCTTTGGTCTCCTTGTTCTTTCGAACCTCTTCCAGCTTCTTATCCTAAAACAAAAGGCACAGCGACAAAAACACACATTAGTGATCAGTGATCAATCAAGTGACCAGACTTTGGTTTCAATTCAATAAAGACGCATGAAGCGATCCTGCCGAGTCACTACTGAAGACGGTTCTTTAGTGTTCTATATAGAACCATAAATGCTGAAAGAACCCTTCACATGATTAGTGTTCTTGCATCATGAGAGGTTTCCTCAAACTGAACATCATTCTGTGGATGGTTCTACAGAGAACCATCAAAAAGGGTTCTATTTAGCATCCAAAAAAAGGGCTCCTTTATTGTTACGATGTCCAGCTTGTGTACAGTCAAGGAACTCTTTTGGTGCTATACAGAACCTATAAAACAATATACAATGTTCTGCAAATAACCATATTATCATGCGAAGTATTCTCTGTTCACCGTTCTATATAGAACCAATTTATTTACTACAGAACCCCTGAAGAACAACCTTTTTAAAATCTGTACAAGCTTGACGCCAACAGAAAAACCCCTTTTGGTGCGAAATGGAACCCTTTTCAAAGAGGTTCTACATAGAACCATCTACAACACGTTCTCAAAAACATCAGTCTGAAGGATCCTTTAAATCATGCAGAGTTCATGGTTCTATACAGAACCATTTTCTTTAGTAAAGAACCATCTGTGTCCAAGCTCGACACCGATACAGGAACCTTTCAAAACAGTTCTATACAGAACCATTTACAGCACACTCCATCCCCTTAATGGTGCAAAGGATTGTGTGTTACTGGTTCTACATAGAACACTAACACTAAATAAACCCTAATAAGAAGGAATAAGATCGGTTCCAGATTCACGCTGAAGGCGTCTAAACATCACGTGGGTTTATTATTGATTCCACCAGCAGCTGCTGAGTTAACATAATGAAGTATTGATCACATGAAGCAGGTATTGGATGATCCTACAGATAATCCTGGACAGGAGAGAGCAGGACGTGGATAAATGAACACGAGTGATGAATCATCGTATTAATACTGTACAGTTCTGTTTAAAAATCAACACCTACTGCCCAGATAAACGGCTTCTATACTCCAGTCACTTCCCCCACGTGAAAACTTTACATCCAAAAACTAAATAAACATTAAACTAGATCAGCGGTGAATCATCAAAACGGTACACCACATTTTCTTCTCTTGAAATTGAGTTATAACGACAGCCCTGACAATCGATCGGAAAATAAAGCGCTGAAAAGGGCCTGCGGGGCCTAGGGTCAGGGCCAGGGCCAGGCCAAGTCCCGGGCCTGCGGGGCCTAGGGCCAGTCCCGAGCCTGCGGTCACATACCTTCTCCTTAAACTTCTCGTTCATGGCTGCCATTATCGCCGTGCGGTTCTCCTTATTGGCCTCCATTTTCTGGTTCAGCTTCTCCTCCGCCATCTTGCTGAAGTTATTGTTCTCCTCCGCGGCTTTCTGCTGCACCACCTTCTCATGCTCACGTTTCTCAGCCAAGTGCTTCAGAACCTCGGCTTCGTGCGACTGATGAGAGACAGAACATCCAGGCTGAACCGAGCGTCACACACAGGCTGCTTAAAGTACTCTTAACAAGGGTAAAGGAAGTGGTTCTATATGGAACCATGAACAACCAGAACCTTTTGCACACTTCAAGGGTTCTCTGCATCCTGAAAGGTTCTTCAGATTGACAGAAAATGTGATATAGTTTGTTCTATAGAGAACCTCTTCAAAGAGGGTGCAATACAGCAGCAAAAAAGGGTTCTGCTACTCTACCGTATACAAGCTTGACATGGCAACAACAGAACCCTGTTCGGTACTATACTGAACCATCTATAGCACATTCTCCATCTCCTCCTTCTGAAGATCAGACACCAATGCAAAACGTTCACAGTTCTATAGAGGAACCATTTTCTTTATTAAAAGAACCCCCAGAGGAACCATCGTTAAGTGTGCAGTACGCCGAACATGAAACATGCAGTTGGTCAGCGTCTACAAGCCCTGACGAGATCGCTGCTGTCGGAAGAAAACCTTGTATCTCCATTTCTGAAGTTTCAGTGTTTGACATGGTTTGAAACGGCTGGTCATCGTGTATAACTAACGATGAACGGACCAGAAGAAATGACCCAAAAATCACTTGGAAAGACGTCTGGTTCCGTTGACTTCCATTAAAAGTAAAAGTAGGTTTCTTCCTTCTGCTGTAAAGTGACAGTTTTGGAGATACGAGGTTTTCTTCCAACCACAGCGACACACGATGTGATCAGAAAAGCATATTTATTACAAACCGTCAGCCCTACAGCGTTATATAACGACAGAAGACGCATTGCTCGTTAGCTGCAGTCGCCCCACAGCGCAAGCTCAGACCTACAGAACGCCAAACACCGACACCTGATGACCGACGCTTCAAAGAAAAATGCAAATCTGGCTTTTCGCATAAACACACGACTCTCAAGCTCCGCCCATAAAGTTCTCCCTCATAGCTACTGTTGTGAGGCTGGACAAGCTTCAATGGGTGGATGAGACGTTTCTCATTAGGCTGAACTGGATCTTCAAAGCTCCAGCCTCCCAACAGCAGCTACAGCAGACCACACCTGTGGGCAGAGCCTGGATACAGGGGACCAACGTCAGTCACCTGTGAATCACCTTCCTGTGCCCAATTAAACTGGTTGCTTCACCTCTTACACAAGGTCAGCTTATCCGTTTCTTCAGCCAACCACTAGAGGGCGATACGCTTCGTCACTCACGATAATGAAAATTAACCCATTAAAATCTATATTCAATAATTTGCACTAACGAAGGATGGGTTCTATATTAAAGAAAGATGTTCTACGGTTCTCCATATGATCACTCAGAGAACCGTTTACATCGTTAGGGCTCTTAGCATGGCGACTGTTCTTGAGATTGATGAAGAACGCGTTTTATATGGTTCTACAAAGTATAGTTATCAAAAGGTTCTATATAGCATCAAAAAGGGTTCTTCTGTTACAGGCTTGACTTGGGTCACAGTAGAAGAAACCTTTTTGGTGCTGTATAAAATAAAGGTTCTATATAGAACCACCAACAGCACATTCTCCAACAGTCTATGGCTATGATCATGAAAAAGGGTTCTTTAGTAAATGGTTCTATGCAGAACCATGAAGAACCATCAAGAGTGTGTTGAACTAAACGCAGTGAAACAGGTGAAGGTGCTCAGCGTCAAGTACTGAGGATAAACGATGCATTCAGAAAAGCGCATTATGATATCGGTACTTATTTGGGCCTACAGACCACGCAAGAACTCCCTGGAAGAAGATCTGGTGGTCAATAAGAACCTTCTACACAGGTTCTTCAGTGTACATCGTCATTAATGTGCCGTCATGATCGTCACAAAACATGCTTTTCTGAGCAAACGCTTGAGTCGACAGTGGGGACAGTCTATGACCCGAGTACGCAGAACCCAATTCATTCGGCCTGCTGTGGTCAGTTCTGCTGGACTGACGGCCGTCCACCACCCTGCTCCTTAACCCCTTATTCTCTTGGGTACATTTCAGCTTTTCCATCTGACTTTACAAATTATTCAGTAATTGCCTGAAATAAATGCAACTTTTTGGGCGATTTTCTCTAAAAGGTCCCTCGAATGACCAAAGTATGTTATGATCATAAACAATGATACACCGGTCAGGCCTAACATTCTGACCACCTCCTCGTTTCTGCGCTCACTGTCCACCTTATCAGCTCCACTGACCCTATAGCTGCACTCTGTAGTTCTACAGTTACAGACTGTAGTCCATCTGTTTCTCTGATACTCTGTTACCCTGTTCTTCAGTGGTCAGGACCCCCACGGACCCTCAGAGTACGGGTGGATCAGACACAGCAGTGCTGCTGGACTCTTCACTTTCAGTCCCACACAAACACCAACACCCCGCCCCGTGTTCACCAACGTGAGCATCTCCCCGAAACCCCGACCAGCAGCTCCACACCGAGCTCAGACCCCAGCGAGACGCACCTTGCGCCGCTCCTCGGCCGCCTCCAGCTTCCTCTGGATCTCCTCCAACGACAAATCCTTCTTCTTCGGCGGAGAGAGCAGGAACTCTCCTTTAGCATCTGGGGCGGGATTACCCAGAATGACCTCAAAGGCCTGGCCAGACGCACGCTTGTCCAGCTCCTTCACCTTGATATCTACAGGGTGCAGAAGAGGGATAAAGGCTTAAAGCACACAGTCCGCCGCTCCTGTTTGACGCGTTATGGCGTTTCTGCTCCGGCTGCACCTAAACGTTCTCTCAGGGATCAAAGCGCTTCAATCCGTCCGTCTCCAGACACGTCTACCCATGCCAGAGCGAAGGGATGGACGGCTCACATCGGCAGGTAAACAAGTAATTAGATATTTACAGCTGGTGTCCTGTCTGCACCGCTTTCACTTAGCGTAGATCCCCCCCTACGTCTCCGTATGACCGCTCGGAGAACCGATAGGATTAAAGGGTTCTTGCATGGTGATGCATGTTACAATACTGATATCTTCAGACAACTGACCAGATCTGACCAGGAAAAAAGCAGTGGTGTTCGATCTATATTCAATAACGAAGGATGGGTTCTATATTAAAGAAAGATGTTCCACAGTTCTCCATATGAGCACTCAGAACCGTTCACATCATTAAAGTGTTCTTAGCATGGCGACATGGCTCCTGAGATTGATAGAACCACATAAAAAGACGTTCTCCATGAAGAACCGCTACTAAAGAGTTTTATATAGCATTAAAAAGGGTTCTTCTGTTACAGGCTTGACATCACAGTAGAAGAACCCTTTTCTGGTGCTGTATAAAACAAAGGCTCTATATAGAACAGCACACCAATTCAAAGAACTTTCACCATGCAGAGAACCCTCTGATCATGAAAAAGGGCTCAGTGACCGTTCAAGGTTCTATAGAACCATTTTCTTTACTAAAGAACCCTTGAAGAATACTTTGATTAAGGCGATGATAAAGCAACAGAAATAAAAGGGTAAAAACATCTGAACAAATAAATATTTGTGCTATTTATTAAAATTGCTTAGTGACAAATTAACGTGTTCCAGATTTCTCTGGTTCTAATGCAGGTGGATCTGGCGCCGTTTAGACATCACTGCTTACGTTCCGATATTCATATCTAAAAATGGGCATTAAAACATTCCATATTTAAAAAGACTGCCTCTTCAGTAAAGGCTATGGTTCTATTTAGAACCAGGAGTTCTGTATAGAACCATGTCATGATTAAGTGGTTCTCTGCACGGTGAAATGGTTCATTAGACTGACTGAGAACACGTTCTGATGCATTTTGTTCTGAATGGAACCTTTTTGGAATCGTTTATGTACAGCACCACAAGAGGTTCTGCTATTGTTATAACGTCGGCTTGTAACAACCAAAGAACCTTTTTAGTGCTATACTTGGTGCTTTTTGGTTCTATATAAACCATACAGCACCTTCTCCGTTAGTCTGAAGAACCATTTCACCATCGCCATTCGCCAAAAGCCATTTAACCATGAAAACATGTGGGATCGTTTCTGCTTAGAACCATGTCATGCTTAAGTGGTTCCCTGCATGGTGAAATGGTTCTTCGGATTGATGGGGAATGTTTTGTACATGGTTCTTTCATGCACCTTTTTTAAAAACATGGGTCTATATGGCATTAAAAAGGGTTCTTCTGCTGGTTCCATGTCAACCACGCAATGATACAAGAACCCTTTTAGGTGGCTTCTCAAAAAGGTTCTATATGGAACCTTTTACAGCATGTTCTCAGTCTGAAGAACCATTTCACCATACAGAGGCATTTAAGCACTTAAAAACATGCTCAAGGGTTCTTTACTGAAGGCAGTGGCTCTGTTTAGAACCATGAGTTCTGTATTGCCCCATATGAACTCAATTTCTTTTCGTAGCAGAACCGGCTTGTTCTCTTATAAACGAATAAACGCGTTCTGGACGGCGAAAACTTCAAGCCAACGTGAGCAGCGACGTCTTTCCAAGAACCTACAGCTTCGGTTTCAGAGTGAAAACAAACGAAAACCATCAGAATCACAATTATGACTAATTCCTATCATCATAGGGCCACTATCCTGTTTACTGCCCTGTTAAACGTTCTGCATGTCCTGCATGTTAGTTCCCCTCATACTAGCGGGCAGTCGTGGGCTGGAGGTCAGGGAAGCAGCCCTGTGGCCAGAAGGTCGCCGGTTTGATCCCCAGGGCCGACAGTCCATGACTGAGGTGTCCTTGAGCAAGACACCTAACCCCCAACTGCTCCCCGGGTGCCGTGGATAGGGCTGCCCACCGCTCTGGGCAGGTGTGCTCACTGCCCCCTAGTGTGTGTTCACTAGTGTGCATGTGGCGTTTCACTGTTTGTGGGATTAAAAGTATCAGGTATCCACGTCCGCTCTCATGTAAATCAAATCTGAGTATTTCTACCCTTGTACTTTAACCCCTTATTCTCCAGGGTAGAGTTTGGTTTGTCCATCTGAACCTTCGTGACCAAATTCAGTAACTGCATGAAATTTACTGTAAAATTTCCCCTCAGAAGCTGGGCGTCGTGTGAGGCTGTAGCTCTTCTCTCCAGTCTAATAGACGGTGACGTCATTTTAAACCCTTATAATAAAAGAAGCTGAACTCCGTTTGTTTTTCTACTGAAAGTCGACCCGTTTTTCCCCAAATCTGGGCTCTAAACTATAAACAGACGGCGTCTCTTCAGTGATCTGCTCTGGAAACATCACTTTTAGAGAACAACACAAAGAGCGGCGCAGATTTTTGGCTCTCAGCAGTGAATCGTGAGCGTTTAGTGAAATGTGGAGATCGGAAAACACACGTTCTGCTCATTTGAGAGGATTTTACAAAAAGTAAATAAATAAAATTGACATTTACTTCATGCCGTTACTGATAATCAGCCTTATGAACTGGTCACCAAAACTCAGACAAACACCCCCTGGTCAATCAGAGGTTAATGGTGATGGTGTAAACCAAAGCAGAGGTGAAGTCTGGACACTTTGTTTAAATCGCTGTCTTACCGTCCGAGGCCATCGCAGCAGAAGAGGGCAGACAGTCTGGAAAATTGCGTCTGAAAAATAAGAAAATTCATCAAAATGAGCGAAAACATTCAAACGCAGCTCTGCTGTGACTGCACACGCGCAGCAGCGCCCTCTAGCGGCTGCTTTGGAGAGTTACAGACAGAGGGCAGGGAGACAGGTTTGCTATCTCCACGTGCACCACCTTCTCATACAAGACGCTCTTCAAAGGCAAGGACTCTTTAGAACCATGGGTTCTACACCGTCCCGGTATGGTTTTTCAGATTGATGGAGAACTTCTTACATGGTTCTGAACGATACCCTTTACAAAATGGTTCTATACAGCACTAAAAAGGGTTCTTCTCTGGTCACAAGCCTGACCCAACAATAGCAGAACCCTTTTTTATTACTTTTCCCAGAAACACCCAGAACATAGAACCCCACACAGCACATTCTCCATCACACTGAAGACTCATTTCTCCATGCAGAGCGCTACTGAAGCATTTAACGTGCTTTCTATGGTTCCACGTCGAACCTCTTCGGAAGTGGTACCACCTAGCACCAAAAAGGGTTCCACTAATGTGAACAAGCTTGGCATCACATTAATAAAAGCAGCTCTTTTGGGGGACCTTAATGCGTTCTCCATGGATCAGAGGAACCATTTCACCATTAGACCATGCAAATGGTTCTAGGACCCATGGTTCTAAAAGAGAACCGTTACCTTTATTGCAGAACATTTTAAAGTGCGTAGGATTCAATAACTGCACTGTACAGCATTCACACAGGAACGTTAGAGCACGTTGGGGGAGGAACCAAAAGTTTGGCGCGAGCCGAGAAAAGTGAGGCCACCCCCCCACATCCGTGGGGGCAAAAAGGCGCGCGCGGAAAGGCAGGTTGCCCGCCTGAAATGACGTTGCAAGCCCAGGCAAGCGTGCAATTAAAGCTGGGATGACTTATAATATGCCATAATAATATTATTAATAATAATAATAATAATAACCAACATTAATAACAATAAGCGTGGGGATTTAGCAGCACGGAGCACGCGGTGCAGCTGCAAGTGCACAAACAAAAGAACAAAGGCGGACAGGCGGTACCTCGCGCGCAGCTCCGCCTAGACATTGCTGTTGCACGGCATGCTTACTCCGAGTTTGCACCCCGCAGCTGAACCGGAGGGGCAGATTGGGGCAAATTAGCGCAGCTGTTTTGCAAATAAGTGGTGAAAAAATATGCACCACGATGCACGAGGCATCCTTAATGCACGCGGATAATTAAACGAATCGCCTGAATTTCACTTGTTGGAACTTTCCGTTCCACCTTAAATGGGCAGCAGATCTACCTGAGGCGCCAGAACGTAATAGAAAGCAACTGCTGCCTATTTAAGGTGGAACGGAAAGTTCCAGTAAGTGAACTTCAGGTGTTTCGAATGAAAAGCACTCATTAAAAACTTAAGCATCTTAATTAAACGTGTACTCGGTGGGAGGTAAACAACAACAACAACAACAACAACAACAACAACAACAACAACAACAACAACAAATGAGCACAAACAAATAAATAAATAAAAATACTGCAACAGGCGCCAAACCGAGGGGACACGACTGCGCTGCCCTCCAACACACCAGACAAAGCGGCGCGCGCACCAGACATGAAAGAAAAGCCACGGGCGCAGAGAGCCGCACGCGCCTCGTTCAAGTTCATTCAACGACTTGGCGAACAAAAGGCGCCTCTAACGCGGGAAAACGCGCTCTTTTGCATCTTAAAGCCACCAAATACCATCTTCTCTGTGAGCTCGAGGACAATAACAGTCACACCCACCTCAACAACAAACGGCTCCGCGCTCGCTCTCCGCTCTCGCGCCGATATCTCGCCCCATGCGTTCTCAATTGGCGCATAAGAAGACCAAACGGAGTGTCGTCACACGGCCTTCTCGGCCCCCATTGGCTGGGCTGGGCGCGTCGACGCCCGGGCGCTTGTGGGAGTTGTAGTTTTCAGGCGCGCCAAACAAAACCACGAGGCACGGCTTTGTTTTGCTTTGCGTCTTTGCTCGAAAGCTTCACGCTTAAAAATGATTGATGGCGTGTAGATAAATAAATACAAGTCCGCTCGTGCTGCAGAGACGCGTAGTGTATATGCAAATGAGGCCGTTTTGTATGTTTTATATGCCCGACTACATTTTCCCCTGATAATTTGGTTGCATCACTGGCTGCTCTTCACTCGCCGTTCAGTCTTATGGAGGCTAATTCAGGTTGACTGGCTTTGTTAAAGGGGAACTCCACCCGTTTCTTCAAAATTCCTGCCTAACTCTGAAAGCCTTCCTCAGACTGATGGAGCATGTGCACCAGAACCGGGTTTTCTGTTGTCGCATGCTTGACACCATCAACAACAGAAGAGCTAGAAGAACCTTTTTTGGGTGCTATACAGAACTTAAAAAAAAAAATTCTCTATATAGAACCTTCTGCGACACATTCTCCATCAATCCGAAGAACCATTCCACCGTGCGAAGAACCATCCAGGCATGCAGACGGTTCTTTGAGTGTTCATAGTTCTACACAGAACCGTTGCCATCACTAAAGTACCTTTGGAGAACCATCTCTGAAGACTCTGAAGCATCTCAGGCGATGGTTCGTCAAGGGTTCCAAGGGTTCTTAAGTGAAGAAAATGGTTCTGCATGGAAAGGTGACCAACCCACGATTTTCCTTCGTGACATGGTTCTTCAGATGGATGGAGAATGTGTTGTCGAAGGTTCTATACATAGAACCTTTTTGAAAAAAAATTCTGCACAGCGCACAAAAAAAGGTTACAATGCCAAGCTTGTTACAATAGAAGAACCTTTTCTGGGCACTATATAGAACCCTTGTTTCAAAAACACGCATGGCTAAAGGTTCTACATAGACCCTTTTGGAAACAGAAGAGCCTTTTTGGTGCTATATAGAACCCTTATTAAGGATCATGCAAAGGGTTCTTTGACTGTTCGTGGTCCACTGAAGAACCATCGTCTACAGTGTTCATGGACAGTCACGTGTGTTGAAATGCACGTCTAGGCCGTAGAGAAAAGGCTGGTGCTGCTGTGTTCTGCAGTCTGGGCTCCGCGCTGGGGGAATGTGGGACAGATTAGATGTGAAAATAGCTCAGCTCTCACCTGTTCAGACGGCAGGTAGTTCACAGACAGAGAAGTCAGTCTTTGTAAACCAAACGGTTGAATTTGGGTCTATTTTTAGCTTTTCTGAGTCACTACTGTTCACAGCATATCTGAACCATGAATATTTGAAACTTTATAATCTATATTTAGACGCGATGCTCCTTTGTGCTCATCACAGCCTCGAACCGGCTGTCACAGCTGAGCTGTGGTCGGGTAGATTTCAGCAGTTAACACTCAGCACTTCAGTAAATTCAGGTGTTCACTGGAAGAATGAACAGTAGTCATTTGGAAGGAGTGATCAAAGGGGAAATCCACAGATTTCTTCAAATTTCCAGCATAAATAATGGTTAATCAATCAATAAATCAATCTATCAATCAGTCAACCTTTTTTACACGCAGCGTACACTGAAGGAGACCCTCGTTTGCATTGCATTTGTGTTAATGAAAGTATCTTCTTCTTCTTTCGGCTGCTCGCCACAGCGGATCATCTGCCTCCATCTTGCCCTATCCACTGCCTCCTCTACTTTCACACCAACCATCTCCATGTCCACCTTCACTACATCCATAAACCTTCTCTGAGGTCTACCTCTTCTCCTTCTACCCGGCAGCTCCATCTCCAACATTCTTTGCCCAATATATCCACTATTCCTCCTCAACACATGTCCAAACCATCTCAACCTGGCCTCTCTGGCTTTATCTCCAAACTGCTCCACCTTCACTGTCCCTCTGATCTGCTCATTTCTAATCTTGTCCATCCTTGTCACTCCCAACGAAAATCTCAGCATCTTCATCTCCGCCACCTCCAGCTCAGCCTCCTGTCTTTTAGACAGAGCCACAGTCTCCAAACCAAACATCATAGCAGGACGCACTGCTGTCTTGTAGACCTTCCCTTTCACTCTTGCTGCTATTCTTCTGTCACACATCAGCCCTGACACCCGTCTCCACCCACTCCATCCTGCCTGCACCCTCTTCTTCACCTCTTTTCTACACTGTCCATTGCTCTGGATGGTTGACCCAAGATATTTGAAGTCATCCACCTTTACGACCTCTACTCCTTGCATCTTCACCTTTCCACCTGCCTCCCTCTCATTCACACACATGTATTCCGTCTTGTCTCTACTGACCTTCATTCCTCTCCTCTCCAGTGCAAACCTCCACCTCTCCAGATTCTCTTCCACCTGCTCTCTACTCTCACCACAGATTACAATGTCATCTGCAAACATCATGGTCCATGGAGCCTCCTGCCTGACCTCATCTGTCAACCTGTCCATCACCATTGCAAACAAGAAGGGGCTCAAAGCTGATCCCTGATGTAACCCTACCTTCACCTTGAAACCATTTGTCACTCCAACTGCACACCTCACCACTGTCTCACTATCCTCATACATGTCCTGCACCACCCTAACATACTTTTCAGCTACACCTGACTTCCTCATACAGTACCACAGTTCCTCTCTTGGCACCCTATCATCTGCCTTCTCTAGATCCACAAAGACACAATGCAGCTCCTTCTGACCTTCTCTGTACTGTTAATGAAAGTATAGCAGAGAAAATAAAATCTGACCAAGGACCTAATGTTAAAACACACACACACACACACACACACACACACACACACACACTAACACCTACACACACATGCACACACACACACACATACACACACACACACACACACACTAACACCTACACACACACGCACACACACGCACACACACACACACACACACACACGCACTCCCTCTAAGCCACTTCTCCCTCAGGGTCGCAGGGGGAGCTGGAGTCTCTCCCAGCGGTCATCAGGCGGAAGGCAGGATACACCCTGGACAGGTCGCTAGTCCATCACAGGACAGACAGATGGACACATTCACTCACACACAGGGGCAGTTTACCATGTCCAGTTGGCCTGACTGCATGTCTTTGGACTGTGGGAGGCAACCGGAGAACCCAGAGGGAACCCACACAGACACGGGGAGGACCCTGGATGCCTGGCCGGGGACTCGAACCCAGACCTTTCTTGCTGTGAGGCGTCAGCGCTTAATATAAAAACAGTACTTATGAACGAAAATTAGGAAACAACAAAGCAGATAAGACACATGTGGAGAGAATTTGAGAACGTGTATAACTGATATTATAAAACAGACAGTTCCGCTCCTAAAGTCTGATTGAATTTTACAACTATCTGTCTCTGTGTCTGCACACTGTGAACTTAGACCTCTGCATTTAACCCGTCCGTGCAGTGAAACACCCACAGACATGCACACTAGTGAACACACTCACTAGGGGGCAGTGAGCACACTCGCCCGGAGCGGTGGGTTAGGTGCCTTACTCAAGGACACCTCAGTCATGGACTGTCAGCCGAGGGGATCGAACCGGCAACCTTCCGGTCACAGGGCTGGTTCCCTAACCTCCAGCCCACAACCGCCCAAATTGGCTGAGCCACTTTCAGAGCCAATGTAAAATTAAGCAGTACAACACTGGAGGAGAGTGTTATCACCAATAACGTCACGGCTGTGATGATCTACAGCGACCAAATCACAGCCGTCATCTCGTCTTCTGCTGCTTAACTATCCCAGATCTCTCATATAGTTCCAGCTCCTGGATAAGGAGCTGAGCTGTACTTGAAGCTCCTCCAGGTCTTTGCCACCTGAAGACGTCCTGACTCAGTGGCTCAGATGCAGCTGTATTTTTCTTCCTTCCGGTTTATACTTGGTTTTCTCACTTTAACAAATAGTGGCAGTTTCTCTTAACCGTGGTCCAGCCTGGGGGTCTTCCCTTCTGAACAAGACCCTGTCTGTAACCATTTACAGGGATGAAAGAGAAATGGTTTACGTTAATTTTGTATACTAATTGTTTAATTTTGGTTTTAAAGGTTTTATACTTATTCATACAGTGACAAAAACAAAATTCAGCATGAATGTAAACAAACAAAACATGATCAATTAAATAAACGTACCTTAAAATATAAGCCTATATGTGCTACATGTGAAATCTCACCCAATTGGCCACTGTAAAGATACTAAAAAAGAATAAAGTGTCCAAACATGCCCATTTATGAGGGGGTGGTGGGCAGAGAGCAAGGAAAAACAAAACAAAACAAATAAATAAACAAGGCCTCTGTCACGGTTGGCCCCTCCCAGTCCTGTCCATGTGTTCATGTTTTGGTTGTGTAACTCCGCCCCTGATTGTTTCCACCTGTCCCTCATTGTTCTGTGTATTTAAGCCCTTGTGTTTGCCAGTCTTTGTATCTTCGTTTGATATTTTGGTCCTTGTTTAATGTGTGGATTCTCGTTTTTGTCATGTCTGTTCCTCGAGCTGTCCGTATCGTCTATATGAGCCTGGACTGTTTTGACCACGACCCTGGATTTGCCCATAATAAATCTCACTTATCTCAGCGTGTGCGTCCGCCTCCTCGCTCCCCCTTACAGCCTCTTGGCACATCGGTCTTCTTTCTAAAGAATCATGGCCTAAACGGCAGTACAGTAGGTGCCAGAGGGGAATTGGATCAATTTCAAATACTCAAGAAGAGGAAAACATGTCTTACCTAATAAAATGTACAAGTGGAATATCATAATGAAGCTCTTAGTAGAGATTTCTCAGCCAACAAAAACAGATGGTGGAGTAAATGATTTTCACCTGATTATAATAAGCCTTCTAGCTGATAGAGTAGCAAATTGCTGCTGTCAGAAGAAAACCTCGTACACTATATTTCCAAAAGTCACCCGTCCAAATCACTGAATTCAGGTGTTCCAGTCACTTCCGTGGCCACAGGTGTATAAAGCCGAGCCCCTCGGCCTGCAGACTGCTTCTACAGACATTAGTGAAAGAATGGGTCGCTCTCAGGAGCTCAGAGAATTCCAGCGTGGTGCCGTGATCGGACGCCACCTGTGCAGCAAGTCCAGTCGTGAAATTTCCTCACTACTAAATATTCCACAGTCAACTGTCAGTGGGATTATAACAAAGTGGAAGCGATTGGGAACGACAGCAGCTCAGCCACGAAGTGGTCGGCCACGTAAAATGACAGAGCGGTCAGCGGATGCTGAGGGGCATAGTGCGCAGAGGTCACCGACTTTCTGCAGAGTCAATCACTACAGACCTCCAAACTTCATGTGGCCTTCAGATCAGCTCAAGAACAGCGTAGAGAGCTTCATGGAATGGGTTTCCATGGCCGAGCAGAAATGATTTGAAAATGCCTGTTGTTCTTTACATTGTGTGTAAATTTCGTGATGAATGGACTAAGAGAAATGACCCAAATGACTTGGAAAAAGTTCTCGTTCCATTGACTTACATTAAAAGTAAAGTAGGTTTTTTCCTTCTCCCATAAAGTTCAACTTTTGAAGATTTTTTTTCCGACAACAGTGAAATTCTATGAAATCTGCTTTGTAGGCTGATATCAGTGAAGTATATGGCATAACTCCAAACAAGATGGTTACAGGGACAGGATCAACTGATACTTTCAGAAGTACTTTTAGCAGGAATTTCACCAGATTAATAAATGAGGTTGATCTAAGTAGTAGTATTGTTACTACAGTGAAATAATGACTGTAGTAGAAGTAAAAGTACCTTTTTAAACTAAATAACTCGAGTAGAAGCACAAAAGTAGCAGCTTTAAATCTACCTGTAGAACTTCGTAGTACTTCCAGCATCTATCAGTAAAGAAGCTGTGAGACTGAAATTGTCTTCTTGTTTAAAAATTTCGTTCCACATTAAATTCGGGCACCCAAAAAATCAAAGAAGAAGCAGTCAAATAG
>NC_051211.1:1312500-1360000 GCF_015220715.1 Pygocentrus nattereri | reverse complement strand
CGCATGGAAATGAAAGTTCATGTATGTCCACCTTCATTCACTGCCAGCAACATTAGCACTTCTGACTGAACTGTTTGTTTGAAGTCCAGCAGTGATGCTGAAACTGTAGTGGCCCTGCTGTCATGCTGCTTCCTGCAGGGGTCTCAAAAAAGCCGTCGTGGTGTGGTCAGTCAGCACAGAAGGGCTTTTCAGCCCTACTGTCCCTTTTTTGGACAGTAACTGAGTAACTGAGTAAATGTAATTAGTTTCTGTACTTTAGTATTTTTGGTGTATCTGTACTGAAGTTTCTCCGTTCTGGACTTTTTCCTTTCACTCCACTACATTTCAGAGTCTAATATCCGACTTTTTCCTCCTACATTTTGAGAAATCTGTGGTTCCTTTTGGTTTCTGTGTGTATAAAAACGTAACATGTCAAAACGAAAGAAGCGCAAAGCCAGAGCACCAATCAGGGCCCAGCGGTCACTTTGTTTAGAGCTGGTTTTGACCTGTTGGTCATACCGACCCAGTGCAGCATGCGGTTCAACGTCAGCGCAGCAGCGTAAAACTTTGGGAGAGTCTGTTCAACATAAATGATGAACTAACCTAACTTTGTGTAAATAGAGCTCAATATAGAAATATGTCCACATATGCAGTCGAGACTGACGCGGCTTTTTTCTGAATTTCTACAAACACCATTTCATTTTATAGTAAATGAGTTTGGGCTGGTTTATGTTTATGAACAGACGCCTACAGATCAACATAGTAAAGGAGCTCATCTGTGATCCTGAGTTTAAAGCCAGTTTTTATTCAACTTAAACTTGGAACTAAGTTGTAAATAAATCTGAAACTGAAACTTTGCTTGTGTGTAAAAAGTGATTTCAGAGCCACTCGGTTCTCCCTGATGGAAACTGTTTACCTTCAGTGTTTTGTGCTTCTGATCATTTTAATAGACGTCAGCGTCACTAATTAATGACGTTCTATTAAAAGACTGGTTTACCAAGAGAGACGCTGGAGGACTTTCACCTGAAATGAGTTCATGAAGCCAGTCTGGTTATAAAAATGATAACAGGACATCAGAGCCAGAATTCCTCTTTTAGTACTTTTACTTTATACTTAAGTACATTTGAAGGTAAATACTTTAGTACTTTTACTCAAGTGGAGGTCTAAAGGGAGGAACTTCTACTTTACTGGAGGGATATTTTACCCTGGGGGTCAGGGTTAGGCTGCTTTTCAGTGCAGGTTTTTGTGACTTGCCTGCAGGGCAGACGTTTCAGATGAAGACTTGCGTGAAGAAAGAACCTGACCTGAATTTCCAAACAGCTGCTGTTCAGCCAATTAGCCATGCAGATTTACAGATGTCTGGATTGAACGTGAAGTACATAAAACAGCAGTGCATTTTCAATTGCATGAGCATATTATATGTATATATATATATATATATGTATATTATACAAAATCAGTCCTTATATTTGTCAGAGATAGATATAAACATCATATATGCAGTTATATGCAACAGTTTGGGCTCCTCTGGTCGAAGACATGCTGATTTTTTTGAAGTGTAAATAAATTACACATTCCCTGCAGAGACAAACTCCGGTAGTTCATTGACTGAATTTAACATATTGTGGAAAAAATAAAAGATATAATGCAGCCTGTTTGAAAGTTTTCACACTTTCTATGCATTATGCTTTACTTTCTCCAATATGTTCCAAATAAATAGAAATTGTGCACTAAAAATAGCACAAAATATCATATTTAAGGTCTGCATACAACTGTATTTACATTATATGTGAACCTACTAAGGACATAGACATTTAGTGTACAAATAATAATGTAAACAGGTCAATTTTAGATCCTACCAAATTATACCAACACCGTTCAAATATCTACTGATTCTGTTGAGCACAGTTAAAACAGACCGCTGAAACACTCAAAGAACCGTTTGGGTGCTTAGTTGATGGAGAAGGTTTTGTACATGGTTCTATATAGCACCAAAATGGGTTCTTCTGTTGTGACAATGTCAAGGTTGTATACAGTAGAAGCTACAGAGAACCTAGAAAGTTCTGTATATAATCTGCAGTACATCGGCCATCAATCTGAAGAGCCATGCAAAGAACCAACGTCTTTCTCAAATAAGAGTCTGTGTGAATATAATATTGTATATAATATTGTATTGAATGATTTATTCCTGGAAAATGATGCTGTTGTATTCTCTACTTCTGCCTGCTTTGTTTCTTATTCGAGTGTCAGATGTTATTGTCCTTGTTTTGGGCACCGTGGTGTCTCTCAGCAGGGCGTCTCCCTCTGGTTCCCCGCGGCATTGCAGACAGTATTAACTCTGTATGCACTGAAGTTCACTGTGCATCACTGTTAAAACTGAAACTGCCTCTTTTTTTTTAAATCATTCTGCTGCATAAATTCAAACTGTGGGCTCACAGTGAAAATAAGGAAGCATGCAGACCTTCGACATTTACAAAGATTATGCTATGATCTATTTAAACCCAAGGCGTTTATAGAGAGCAATAAGCGTAGCAAGCTATGATTATATAGTAGCTAAGAATGATTATAAATCATATTTAATGAGAAGACATTTCTTGTGGAGTCCCACAGGGTTGAGTTTTAGGCCCTTTGCTTTTTCTCTTTGTTACCTCTAGTTGACGCTGTTAGGAAAAATAATATAAATTTTCATAGCTATGCTGACGACACTCAATTATACATTTTAGTCAAATTTACATGTGTGTGTATATACATATATATATATATATATATATATATATATATATATATATATATATATATATATATATATATATGTGTGTGTGTGTGTGTGTGTGTGTGTGTGTGTGTAAAGCTGCTTTGTGATGACACCAGTTTTGTGACATACTGGTGTTACAGCTTGGTTTTTGGATATGAACGTGTTGAACATCAAAAGTGTTGAAATGCAATTTCCCACAATTTGTGGTCTTTCAAGTTAATCTGCAGGGTCATGTTTTGCTGTAGTGTCAGAGTGAAGGGGTAGGGGCATCTAAATGGGGGTATAAAGGTAGATGTTGGACATGAAAGGGTTAAGCGTGTTGCTGAAGCTGTAGTCAGAGCAGAAAAAACACAATAGCTGGGCTAAGGCTGTACCAGAGGAGGGGGGAGGGCTTTTGGGACCGCTGAATCAGACCATGTTATCTTCTCTCCCCTCCTCTGAGACCATGATGTCACCTCAAAGACGGTGGAACGTTACGAGGAGAACAAAGAGGAGGAGGAAACATGGAAAAACCACAACCGAGTGGAGAAAGTGAGAATTATCTTAGGAAAAACACGAAACAGCAGCTCGGCAGTTTCCTGAGTAAAGTGATGTACTGAACTGACTTAAATCAAACATGCGCATTAATAAAACGCAGCCTTATGCTACAGTTCAGGCACTCCTAACCATAAACACAATAAGCTACAGTGCATTTTTAATGATATATAAATATATGTCGTAATTTATTTATAGTATATAGTTCATATATATATACCGATCAGGCATAACATTATGACCACCTCCTTGTTTCTATGCTCAGTGCTGCTGGAGTTTGTAAACACTGTGTCCACTCACTGTCCACTCTATTAGACACTCCTACCTTGTCGGTCCACCTTGTAGATGTAAAGTCAGAGACGACAGCTCATCTGCTGCTGCACAGTTTGTGTTGGTCATCCTCTAGTCCTTCATCAGTGGTCACAGGACGGTGCCCACAGGACACTGCTGGCTGGATATTTTTGGTTGGTGGACTATTCTCAGTCCAGCAGCGACACTGAGGTGTTTAAAAACTCCAGCAGCACTGCTGTCTGATCCACTCGCACCAGCACAACACACACTAACACACCACCACCACGTCAGTGTTACTGCAGTGCTGAGAATGACCCACCACCCAAACAGTACCTGCTCTGTGAGGGTCCATGGGGGTCCTGACCACTGAAGAACAGGGTAACAGAGTATCAGAGAAACAGATGGACTACAGTCTGTAACTGTAGAACTACAGAGTGCAGCTATACGGTCAGTTGAGCTGATACAGTGGACAGTGAGCGTAGAAACGAGTTATATAGATTTAATTGCAAAACATTTCCTCATCTCATTTGACCGATGCTGCCTGTGGCCTGTCCCAGTTCTGCTGAGCAGCAGCGCTTCAGTGAGGTGGACCTGTTAGGTCATATTATAACGCTGTGTGTGATGTGTGTCCTGGTCTTCTTCATAATTGCTAAGGTAAATCACAGTAAATGAAACTGTACATGCAGACAGGCTCATTATCCACTCTTACTGTCTCTGTCTCTGACATTAACTTAATGAAATGAGCAAAGCTCAGCAGGGCAAAACAGACTGCCCGTTTGCTGGGCTGCTCAGTGGTGGCGCGATGGACTAAAAGCATTCAGAGCAATTACCAGCGCAGGAGGAAATGTCAGGCACTGAGTTGTAAAGTTAGGGATGAAACATCAGGAGATAAACAGCTTAATATCAATATTGTAGCTTAAACACTGGAACTTCTGCTGGATCAGAGAAAAATTCATAATGTAGTTTGATGCGATTTAAAACACAGCAAAAAATGAATGCCTAAAAATGCTAATATGTTTCTGTTAGCATGTAAAAATTTCCATTTTCCATTTATCACTCTTAAGAAAGACGGTTCTTCATAATTCTATGTAGAACCATGAACATTCACAGAACCGTTTGCATGCTTAAAAGGTTCTCTGCATGGTGACATGGTTCTTCAGATTGGTGGAGAATGTACAGTAGATGGTTCTCTATACACTGCTCTAAAAAATAAAGGGAACGCTCTAATAACTCATCCTAGATCTGAATGAATGAAATATTCTCATTGAAGACTTTGTTCTGTGCAAAGTTGAATGTGCTGACAACAAAATCACACAAATCATCAATGGAAATCAAACTTATTAACCAGTGGAGTCCTGGATTTGGAGTCACACACAGAATTAAAGTGGAAAAACACACGACAGGCTGATCAACTTTGATGTGATGTCCTTAAAACAAGTCAGAATGAGGCTCAGTGTTGTGTCCGGCCTCCACGTGCCTGTATGACCTCCCTACAACGCCTGGGCAGCTCCTGATGAGGTGGCGGATGGTTTCCTGAGGGATCTCCTCCCAGACCTGGACTAAAGCATCCACCAACTCCTGGACAGTCTGTGGTGCAACGTGGCGTTGGTGGATGGAGCGAGACATGATGTCCCAGATGTGCTCAGTCGGATTCAGGTCTGGGGAACGGGCGGGCCGGTCCATAGCTTCAATGCCTTCATCTTGCAGGAACTGCTGACACACTCCAGCCACATGAGGTCTAGCATTGTCCTGCATTAGGAGGAACCCAGGACCAACCGGACCAGCATATGGTCCTACAAGGGGTCTGAGGATCTCATCTCGGTACCTAATGGCAGTCAGGCTACCTCTGGCGAGCGCATGGAGGGCTGTGCTGCCCTCCAAAGAAATGCCACCCCACACCGTTACTGACCCACTGCCAAACCGGTCATGCTGAAGGATGTTGCAGGCAGCAGATCGCTCTCCACGGCGTCTCCAGACTCTGTCACGTCTGTCACATGTGCTCAGTGTGAACCTGCTTTCATCTGTGAAGATCACAGGGCGCCAGTGGCCAATTTGCCAATCCTGGTGTTCTCTGGCAAATGCCAAGCGTCCTGCGTTCTATACAGTACCAAACAGGGTTCTTCTTTCGTGATGAGCTTGACATCGTACCACTTGCAGAACCGTTTTTGGTGCTTTTTCTAAAAGGTTTTGTATAGAAGCGTCTACAGCACTTTCTCCATCAGTCTGAAGAACAATTTTAGCATGCAAATGGTTGTGTTAATGGTTCTATTTAGAACCACAGAATCCTTGAAGAACCATTTTTAAGTGTGTAGAACACTGTACAAGTGCAAGTTCTTATTTGTTCATTGTATTCAGCTGTTAATGTTTACATGTTTAATCTATTTAATAGAAACTGTTCGAGCTCAAATAATCTAATATTACTCACCGCTGCCCTCTACAGGTAATATAGTCCTCTACAGGTAATATAGTCTGAACTGTTGACTTCGTAAGACCTGTGATGTATCAGTACTTATATTTATTTACTTATATTTATTGCCGCGAGCTAACTAATGAAAATGCAGTCATCAAAATAAACATAATCATTATAAAAGCTAATAACTGTGGAAAATAAGCCTGGCCGGCTGTAGTGACTGCAATCAGCTGAAATAATTGCAATCAGGTGATGATGTAATACTTGTGATAGGCCTAGACAGAACAATGCGATACAACATAGTACTATATGTGATGTAATATGATGTAATACCATACAATACAACACAATGCTAAACAGTGTGATACAATACAATAAAATATCAAACACTACAATAGAAAACAGTACAATAAAATACAATTGGATACACAACAATGCATCACAGTAAATTACAATACAATATGATGTCCTGTACCAGCCCTGGTCTACAGACGTCCAGCTGTGCCTGAGTTTTATGTTTGCGATGTTGTGATGTTTAGTAGCTCAGACCTGAGACTATTTTATAGGTCTCTGCTGGAATCAGCCTAGCTGTGATGTCACAGGTGTGTGTGTGGTTGCAAGCGGGGGGGGGGGGATGGGGGGGTCCGTTCACAGCCCTGTGATCCAAATCAGGACAAAGGATGAAATCACCACCCAGCATGTCCTACAGGAGCGGGGAGTGTGAGAGGAGCAGGATAAAGGAAGGAAGGAAAACACTGATGGAAATGATCAGAACCCGTACAAGCGTATACCTTCATTCAGTATTAGAACTATTAATCTCCAATTAATATCTGATGAATCAGACCCAGCTGAACTGAGCCTGGTTATTAGTAACGCCACGGTTAGTGGTGTTGTCCCCCTGCGCTGTCTCTGCGGTGGTATGACCCACACGTTGAACGAGGATGGGACACAAACGAGGTGCTGGTTTGGGTCAGTAGTGCAGACAGAATCTTCAGGATTCAGGATTGCAGACGGGTTATTTTTATACGTATTTAGAAAACAGAGCATCCAAAACACGATGAGAGTCTTACACTACAGCAGGGTGTTCCTGATACTGTACCCAGTAGTGTTCTACTACAGTACGTACAGTAAAAAGTGATGTATTCAGAATATATTTAGAATACATTTTGATGTAGATCAAGTACTTTGGAAAAACGACTGTAATTTTATTTCACGCTGTTCTTCATTGATACTGGTTGACAGTCTGACTGATCGCATTGATTTATCAGTCTACTCAGGCTTTAGCAGAGCTCAGTAACACTGAGATTAATAACTGATCGCATTGATTTATCAGTCTACTCAGGCTTTAGCAGAGCTCAGTAACACTGAGATTAATAACTGATCACATTGATTTATCAGTCTACTCAGACTTTAGCAGAGCTCAGTAACACTGAGATTAATAACCGATCACATTGATTTATCAGTCTACTCAGGCTTTAACAGAGCTCAGTAACACTGAGATTAATAACCGATCGCATTGATTTATCAGTCTACTCAGGCTTTAGCAGAGCTCAGTAACACTGAGATTAATAACTGATCGCATTGATTTATCAGTCTACTCAGGCTTTAGCAGAGCTCAGTAACACTGAGATTAATAACTGATCGCATTGATTTATCAGTCTACTCAGGCTTTAGCAGAGCTCAGTAACACTGAGATTAATAACCGATCACATTGATTTATCAGTCTACTCAGGCTTTAGCAGAGCTCAGTAACGCTGAGATTAATTACCGATCACATTGATTTATCAGTCTACTCAGGCTTTAGCAGAGCTCAGTAACGCTGAGATTAATAACTGATCACATTGATTTATCAGTCTACTCAGACTTTAGCAGAGCTCAGTAACACTGAGATTAATAACTGATCGCATTGATTTATCAGTCTACTCAGGCTTTAGCAGAGCTCAGTAACACTGAGATTAATAACCGATCACATTGATTTATCAGTCTACTCAGGCTTTAGCAGAGCTCAGTAACACTGAGATTAATAACTGATCACATTGATTTATCAGTCTACTCAGGCTTTAGCAGAGCTCAGTAACACTGAGATTAATAACCGATCACATTGATTTATCAGTCTACTCAGGCTTTAGCAGAGCTCAGTAACGCTGAGATTAATAACTGATCACATTGATTTATCAGTCTACTCAGGCTTTAGCAGAGCTCAGTAACACTGAGATTAATAACTGATCACATTGATTTATCAGTCTACTCAGGCTTTAGCAGAGCTCAGTAACACTGAGATTAATAACCGATAACATTGATTTATCAGTCTACTCAGGCTTTAGCAGAGCTCAGTAACACTGAGATTAATAACTGATCACATTGATTTATCAGTCTACTCAGGCTTTAGCAGAGCTCAGTAACACTGAGATTAATAACTGATCACATTAATTTATCAGTCTACTCAGGCTTTAGCAGAGCTCAGTAACGCTGAGATTAATAACCGATCACATTGATTTATCAGTCTACTCAGGCTTTAGCAGAGCTCAGTAACACTGAGATTAATAACTGATCACATTGATTTATCAGTCTACTCAGACTTTAGCAGAGCTCAGTAATGCTGAGATTAATAACTGATCACATTGATTTATCAGTCTACTCAGGCTTTAGCAGAGCTCAGTAACGCTGAGATTAATAACCGATCACATTGATTTATCAGTCTACTCAGACTTTAGCAGAGCTCAGTAACGCTGAGATTAATAACTGATCACATTGATTTATCAGTCTACTCAGACTTTAGCAGAGCTCAGTAACGCTGAGATTAATAACCGATCACATTGATTTATCAGTCTACTCAGGCTTTAGCAGAGCTCAGTAACACTGAGATTAATAACTGATCACATTGATTTATCAGTCTACTCAGGCTTTAGCAGAGCTCAGTAACACTGAGATTAATAACCGATCACATTGATTTATCAGTCTACTCAGGCTTTAGCAGAGCTCAGTAACGCTGAGATTAATAACCGATCACATTGATTTATCAGTCTACTCAGGCTTTAGCAGAGCTCAGTAACACTGAGATTAATAACCGATCACATTGATTTATCAGTCTACTCAGGCTTTAGCAGAGCTCAGTAACACTGAGATTAATAACCGATCACATTGATTTATCAGTCTACTCAGGCTTTAGCAGAGCTCAGTAACGCTGAGATTAATAACTGATCACATTGATTTATCAGTCTACTCAGACTTTAGCAGAGCTCAGTAACACTGAGATTAATAACCGATCACATTGATTTATCAGTCTACTCAGGCTTTAGCAGAGCTCAGTAACACTGAGATTAATAACTGATCACATTGATTTATCAGTCTACTCAGACTTTAGCAGAGCTCAGTAACACTGAGATTAATAACTGATCACATTGATTTATCAGTCTACTCAGGCTTTAGCAGAGCTCAGTAACACTGAGATTAATAACCGATCACATTGATTTATCAGTCTACTCAGGCTTTAGCAGAGCTCAGTAACGCTGAGATTAATAACTGATCACATTGATTTATCAGTCTACTCAGGCTTTAGCAGAGCTCAGTAACACTGAGATTAATAACTGATCACATTGATTTATCAGTCTACTCAGGCTTTAGCAGAGCTCAGTAACGCTGAGATTAATAACTGATCACATTGATTTATCAGTCTACTCAGACTTTAGCAGAGCTCAGTAACACTGAGATTAATAACTGATCACATTGATTTATCAGTCTACTCAGGCTTTAGCAGAGCTCAGTAACACTGAGATTAATAACCGATCACATTGATTTATCAGTCTACTCAGGCTTTAGCAGAGCTCAGTAACGCTGAGATTAATAACCGATCACATTGATTTATCAGTCTACTCAGACTTTAGCAGAGCTCAGTAACGCTGAGATTAATAACCGATCACATTGATTTATCAGTCCACTCAGGCTTTAGCAGAGCTCAGTAACACTGAGATTAATAACCGATCACATTGATTTATCAGTCTACTCAGGCTTTAGCAGAGCTCAGTAACACTGAGATTAATAACCGATCACATTGATTTATCAGTCTACTCAGGCTTTAGCAGAGCTCAGTAACGCTGAGATTAATAACTGATCACATTGATTTATCAGTCTACTCAGGCTTTAGCAGAGCTCAGTAACACTGAGATTAATAACTGATCACATTGATTTATCAGTCTACTCAGACTTTAGCAGAGCTCAGTAACACTGAGATTAATAACCGATCACATTGATTTATCAGTCTACTCAGGCTTTAGCAGAGCTCAGTAACGCTGAGATTAATAACTGATCACATTAATTTATCAGTCTACTCAGGCTTTAGCAGAGCTCAGTAACACTGAGATTAATAACTGATCACATTGATTTATCAGTCTACTCAGACTTTAGCAGAGCTCAGTAACGCTGAGATTAATAACCGATCACATTGATTTATCAGTCTACTCAGGCTTTAGCAGAGCTCAGTAACACTGAGATTAATAACCGATCACATTGATTTATCAGTCTACTCAGGCTTTAGCAGAGCTCAGTAACGCTGAGATTAATAACCGATCACATTGATTTATCAGTCTACTCAGGCTTTAGCAGAGCTCAGTAACACTGAGATTAATAACCGATCACATTGATTTATCAGTCTACTCAGGCTTTAGCAGAGCTCAGTAACGCTGAGATTAATAACCGATCACATTGATTTATCAGTCTACTCAGACTTTAGCAGAGCTCAGTAACACTGAGATTAATAACTGATCACATTGATTTATCAGTCTACTCAGGCTTTAGCAGAGCTCAGTAACACTGAGATTAATAACTGATCACATTGATTTATCAGTCTACTCAGACTTTAGCAGAGCTCAGTAACACTGAGATTAATAACTGATCACATTGATTTATCAGTCTACTCAGACTTTAGCAGAGCTCAGTAACACTGGGATTAATAACCGATCACATTGATTTATCAGTCTACTCAGGCTTTAGCAGAGCTCAGTAACGCTGAGATTAATAACCGATCACATTGATTTATCAGTCTACTCAGGCTTTAGCAGAGCTCAGTAACGCTGAGATTAATAACTGATCACATTGATTTATCAGTCTACTCAGACTTTAGCAGAGCTCAGTAACACTGAGATTAATAACCGATCACATTGATTTATCAGTCTACTCAGGCTTTAGCAGAGCTCAGTAACACTGAGATTAATAACTGATCACATTGATTTATCAGTCTACTCAGACTTTAGCAGAGCTCAGTAACACTGAGATTAATAACTGATCACATTGATTTATCAGTCTACTCAGGCTTTAGCAGAGCTCAGTAACACTGAGATTAATAACCGATCACATTGATTTATCAGTCTACTCAGGCTTTAGCAGAGCTCAGTAACGCTGAGATTAATAACTGATCACATTGATTTATCAGTCTACTCAGGCTTTAGCAGAGCTCAGTAACACTGAGATTAATAACTGATCACATTGATTTATCAGTCTACTCAGGCTTTAGCAGAGCTCAGTAACGCTGAGATTAATAACTGATCACATTGATTTATCAGTCTACTCAGGCTTTAGCAGAGCTCAGTAACGCTGAGATTAATAACCGATCACATTGATTTATCAGTCTACTCAGACATTAGCAGAGCTCAGTAACGCTGAGATTAATAACTGATCACATTGATTTATCAGTCTACTCAGACTTTAGCAGAGCTCAGTAACGCTGAGATTAATAACCGATCACATTGATTTATCAGTCTACTCAGGCTTTAGCAGAGCTCAGTAACACTGAGATTAATAACCGATCACATTGATTTATCAGTCTACTCAGGCTTTAGCAGAGCTCAGTAACGCTGAGATTAATAACCGATCACATTGATTTATCAGTCTACTCAGACTTTAGCAGAGCTCAGTAACGCTGAGATTAATAACCGATCACATTGATTTATCAGTCCACTCAGGCTTTAGCAGAGCTCAGTAACACTGAGATTAATAACCGATCACATTGATTTATCAGTCTACTCAGGCTTTAGCAGAGCTCAGTAACACTGAGATTAATAACCGATCACATTGATTTATCAGTCTACTCAGGCTTTAGCAGAGCTCAGTAACGCTGAGATTAATAACCGATCACATTGATTTATCAGTCTACTCAGGCTTTAGCAGAGCTCAGTAACGCTGAGATTAATAACTGATCACATTGATTTATCAGTCTACTAAGACTTTAGCAGAGCTCAGTAACGCTGAGATTAATAACCGATCACATTGATTTATCAGTCTACTCAGGCTTTAGCAGAGCTCAGTAACACTGAGATTAATAACTGATCACATTGATTTATCAGTCTACTCAGGCTTTAGCAGAGCTCAGTAACACTGAGATTAATAACCGATCACATTGATTTATCAGTCTACTCAGACTTTAGCAGAGCTCAGTAACACTGAGATTAATTACCGATCACATTGATTTATCAGTCTACTCAGACTTTAGCAGAGCTCAGTAACGCTGAGATTAATAACCGATCACATTGATTTATCAGTCTACTCAGGCTTTAGCAGAGCTCAGTAACACTGAGATTAATAACTGATCACATTGATTTATCAGTCTACTCAGGCTTTAGCAGAGCTCAGTAACACTGAGATTAATAACCGATCACATTGATTTATCAGTCTACTCAGGCTTTAGCAGAGCTCAGTAACGCTGAGATTAATAACCGATCACATTGATTTATCAGTCTACTCAGACTTTAGCAGAGCTCAGTAACGCTGAGATTAATAACCGATCACATTGATTTATCAGTCCACTCAGGCTTTAGCAGAGCTCAGTAACACTGAGATTAATAACCGATCACATTGATTTATCAGTCTACTCAGGCTTTAGCAGAGCTCAGTAACACTGAGATTAATAACCGATCACATTGATTTATCAGTCTACTCAGGCTTTAGCAGAGCTCAGTAACGCTGAGATTAATAACCGATCACATTGATTTATCAGTCTACTCAGGCTTTAGCAGAGCTCAGTAACGCTGAGATTAATAACCGATCACATTGATTTATCAGTCTACTCAGGCTTTAGCAGAGCTCAGTAACGCTGAGATTAATAACTGATCACATTGATTTATCAGTCTACTCAGGCTTTAGCAGAGCTCAGTAACACTGAGATTAATAACCGATCACATTGATTTATCAGTCTACTCAGGCTTTAGCAGAGCTCAGTAACACTGAGATTAATAACCGATCACATTGATTTATCAGTCTACTCAGGCTTTAGCAGAGCTCAGTAACGCTGAGATTAATAACCGATCACATTGATTTATCAGTCTACTCAGACTTTAGCAGAGCTCAGTAACACTGAGATTAATAACTGATCACATTGATTTATCAGTCTACTCAGGCTTTAGCAGAGCTCAGTAACACTGGGATTAATAACCGATCACATTGATTTATCAGTCTACTCAGGCTTTAGCAGAGCTCAGTAACGCTGAGATTAATAACCGATCACATTGATTTATCAGTCTACTCAGGCTTTAGCAGAGCTCAGTAACGCTGAGATTAATAACTGATCACATTGATTTATCAGTCTACTCAGACTTTAGCAGAGCTCAGTAACACTGAGATTAATAACCGATCACATTGATTTATCAGTCTACTCAGGCTTTAGCAGAGCTCAGTAACACTGAGATTAATAACTGATCACATTGATTTATCAGTCTACTCAGACTTTAGCAGAGCTCAGTAACACTGAGATTAATAACTGATCACATTGATTTATCAGTCTACTCAGGCTTTAGCAGAGCTCAGTAACACTGAGATTAATAACCGATCACATTGATTTATCAGTCTACTCAGGCTTTAGCAGAGCTCAGTAACGCTGAGATTAATAACTGATCACATTGATTTATCAGTCTACTCAGGCTTTAGCAGAGCTCAGTAACACTGAGATTAATAACTGATCACATTGATTTATCAGTCTACTCAGGCTTTAGCAGAGCTCAGTAACGCTGAGATTAATAACTGATCACATTGATTTATCAGTCTACTCAGGCTTTAGCAGAGCTCAGTAACGCTGAGATTAATAACCGATCACATTGATTTATCAGTCTACTCAGACTTTAGCAGAGCTCAGTAACGCTGAGATTAATAACTGATCACATTGATTTATCAGTCTACTCAGACTTTAGCAGAGCTCAGTAACGCTGAGATTAATAACCGATCACATTGATTTATCAGTCTACTCAGGCTTTAGCAGAGCTCAGTAACACTGAGATTAATAACCGATCACATTGATTTATCAGTCTACTCAGGCTTTAGCAGAGCTCAGTAACGCTGAGATTAATAACCGATCACATTGATTTATCAGTCTACTCAGACTTTAGCAGAGCTCAGTAACGCTGAGATTAATAACCGATCACATTGATTTATCAGTCCACTCAGGCTTTAGCAGAGCTCAGTAACACTGAGATTAATAACCGATCACATTGATTTATCAGTCTACTCAGGCTTTAGCAGAGCTCAGTAACACTGAGATTAATAACCGATCACATTGATTTATCAGTCTACTCAGGCTTTAGCAGAGCTCAGTAACGCTGAGATTAATAACCGATCACATTGATTTATCAGTCTACTCAGGCTTTAGCAGAGCTCAGTAACGCTGAGATTAATAACTGATCACATTGATTTATCAGTCTACTAAGACTTTAGCAGAGCTCAGTAACGCTGAGATTAATAACCGATCACATTGATTTATCAGTCTACTCAGGCTTTAGCAGAGCTCAGTAACACTGAGATTAATAACTGATCACATTGATTTATCAGTCTACTCAGGCTTTAGCAGAGCTCAGTAACACTGAGATTAATAACCGATCACATTGATTTATCAGTCTACTCAGACTTTAGCAGAGCTCAGTAACACTGAGATTAATTACCGATCACATTGATTTATCAGTCTACTCAGACTTTAGCAGAGCTCAGTAACACTGAGATTAATAACCGATCACATTGATTTATCAGTCTACTCAGACTTTAGCAGAGCTCAGTAACGCTGAGATTAATAACCGATCACATTGATTTATCAGTCTACTCAGGCTTTAGCAGAGCTCAGTAACGCTGAGATTAATAACCGATCACATTGATTTATCAGTCTACTCAGGCTTTAGCAGAGCTCAGTAACGCTGAGATTAATAACCGATCACATTGATTTATCAGTCTACTCAGGCTTTAGCAGAGCTCAGTAACACTGAGATTAATAACCGATCACATTGATTTATCAGTCTACTCAGGCTTTAGCAGAGCTCAGTAACGCTGAGATTAATAACCGATCACATTGATTTATCAGTCTACTCAGGCTTTAGCAGAGCTCAGTAACGCTGAGATTAATAACCGATCACATTGATTTATCAGTCTACTCAGGCTTTAGCAGAGCTCAGTAACGCTGAGATTAATAACCGATCACATTGATTTATCAGTCTACTCAGGCTTTAGCAGAGCTCAGTAACGCTGAGATTAATAACCGATCACATTGATTTATCAGTCTACTCAGGCTTTAGCAGAGCTCAGTAACGCTGAGATTAATAACCGATCACATTGATTTATCAGTCTACTCAGACTTTAGCAGAGCTCAGTAACGCTGAGATTAATAACCGATCACATTGATTTATCAGTCTACTCAGGCTTTAGCAGAGCTCAGTAACACTGAGATTAATAACTGATCACATTGATTTATCAGTCTACTCAGGCTTTAGCAGAGCTCAGTAACACTGAGATTAATAACCGATCACATTGATTTATCAGTCTACTCAGGCTTTAGCAGAGCTCAGTAACGCTGAGATTAATAACCGATCACATTGATTTATCAGTCTACTCAGGCTTTAGCAGAGCTCAGTAACGCTGAGATTAATAACCGATCACATTGATTTATCAGTCTACTCAGGCTTTAGCAGAGCTCAGTAACGCTGAGATTAATAACCGATCACATTGATTTATCAGTCTACTCAGGCTTTAGCAGAGCTCAGTAACACTGAGATTAATAACCGATCACATTGATTTATCAGTCTACTCAGGCTTTAGCAGAGCTCAGTAACGCTGAGATTAATAACCGATCACATTGATTTATCAGTCTACTCAGGCTTTAGCAGAGCTCAGTAACGCTGAGATTAATAACCGATCACATTGATTTATCAGTCTACTCAGGCTTTAGCAGAGCTCAGTAACGCTGAGATTAATAACCGATCACATTGATTTATCAGTCTACTCAGGCTTTAGCAGAGCTCAGTAACGCTGAGATTAATAACCGATCACATTGATTTATCAGTCTACTCAGGCTTTAGCAGAGCTCAGTAACGCTGAGATTAATAACCGATCACATTGATTTATCAGTCTACTCAGACTTTAGCAGAGCTCAGTAACGCTGAGATTAATAACCGATCACATTGATTTATCAGTCTACTCAGGCTTTAGCAGAGCTCAGTAACACTGAGATTAATAACTGATCACATTGATTTATCAGTCTACTCAGGCTTTAGCAGAGCTCAGTAACACTGAGATTAATAACCGATCACATTGATTTATCAGTCTACTCAGGCTTTAGCAGAGCTCAGTAACGCTGAGATTAATAACCGATCACATTGATTTATCAGTCTACTCAGACTTTAGCAGAGCTCAGTAACGCTGAGATTCATAACCGATCACATTGATTTATCAGTCCACTCAGGCTTTAGCAGAGCTCAGTAACGCTGAGATTAATAACCGATCACATTGATTTATCAGTCTACTCAGGCTTTAGCAGAGCTCAGTAACACTGAGATTAATAACCGATCACATTGATTTATCAGTCTACTCAGGCTTTAGCAGAGCTCAGTAACGCTGAGATTAATAACCGATCACATTGATTTATCAGTCTACTCAGGCTTTAGCAGAGCTCAGTAACACTGAGATTAATAACCGATCACATTGATTTATCAGTCTACTCAGGCTTTAGCAGAGCTCAGTAACGCTGAGATTAATAACTGATCACATTGATTTATCAGTCTACTCAGACTTTAGCAGAGCTCAGTAACACTGAGATTAATAACCGATCACATTGATTTATCAGTCTACTCAGGCTTTAGCAGAGCTCAGTAACACTGAGATTAATAACTGATCACATTGATTTATCAGTCTACTCAGACTTTAGCAGAGCTCAGTAACACTGAGATTAATAACTGATCACATTGATTTATCAGTCTACTCAGGCTTTAGCAGAGCTCAGTAACACTGAGATTAATAACCGATCACATTGATTTATCAGTCTACTCAGGCTTTAGCAGAGCTCAGTAACGCTGAGATTAATAACTGATCACATTGATTTATCAGTCTACTCAGGCTTTAGCAGAGCTCAGTAACACTGAGATTAATAACTGATCACATTGATTTATCAGTCTACTCAGGCTTTAGCAGAGCTCAGTAACGCTGAGATTAATAACTGATCACATTGATTTATCAGTCTACTCAGACTTTAGCAGAGCTCAGTAACACTGAGATTAATAACCGATCACATTGATTTATCAGTCTACTCAGGCTTTAGCAGAGCTCAGTAACGCTGAGATTAATAACCGATCACATTGATTTATCAGTCTACTCAGGCTTTAGCAGAGCTCAGTAACGCTGAGATTAATAACTGATCACATTGATTTATCAGTCTACTCAGGCTTTAGCAGAGCTCAGTAATGCTGAGATTAATAACCGATCACATTGATTTATCAGTCTACTCAGGCTTTAGCAGAGCTCAGTAACGCTGAGATTAATAACTGATCACATTGATTTATCAGTCTACTAAGACTTTAGCAGAGCTCAGTAACGCTGAGATTAATAACCGATCACATTGATTTATCAGTCTACTCAGGCTTTAGCAGAGCTCAGTAACACTGAGATTAATAACTGATCACATTGATTTATCAGTCTACTCAGGCTTTAGCAGAGCTCAGTAACACTGAGATTAATAACCGATCACATTGATTTATCAGTCTACTCAGACTTTAGCAGAGCTCAGTAACACTGAGATTAATTACCGATCACATTGATTTATCAGTCTACTCAGACTTTAGCAGAGCTCAGTAACACTGAGATTAATAACCGATCACATTGATTTATCAGTCTACTCAGACTTTAGCAGAGCTCAGTAACACTGAGATTAATAACCGATCACATTGATTTATCAGTCTACTCAGGCTTTAGCAGAGCTCAGTAACGCTGAGATTAATAACCGATCACATTGATTTATCAGTCTACTCAGGCTTTAGCAGAGCTCAGTAACGCTGAGATTAATAACCGATCACATTGATTTATCAGTCTACTCAGGCTTTAGCAGAGCTCAGTAACACTGAGATTAATAACCGATCACATTGATTTATCAGTCTACTCAGGCTTTAGCAGAGCTCAGTAACGCTGAGATTAATAACCGATCACATTGATTTATCAGTCTACTCAGACTTTAGCAGAGCTCAGTAACGCTGAGATTAATAACTGATCACATTGATTTATCAGTCTACTCAGGCTTTAGCAGAGCTCAGTAACGCTGAGATTAATAACTGATCACATTGATTTATCAGTCTACTCAGGCTTTAGCAGAGCTCAGTAACACTGAGATTAATAACCGATCACATCGATTTATCAGTCTACTCAGGCTTTAGCAGAGCTCAGTAACGCTGAGATTAATAACTGATCACATTGATTTATCAGTCTACTCAGACTTTAGCAGAGCTCAGTAACACTGAGATTAATAACCGATCACATTGATTTATCAGTCTACTCAGGCTTTAGCAGAGCTCAGTAACGCTGAGATTAATAACCGATCACATTGATTTATCAGTCTACTCAGGCTTTAGCAGAGCTCAGTAACGCTGAGATTAATTACCGATCACATTGATTTATCAGTCTACTCAGGCTTTAGCAGAGCTCAGTAACACTGAGATTAATAACTGATCACATTGATTTATCAGTCTACTCAGGCTTTAGCAGAGCTCAGTAACACTGAGATTAATAACCGATCACATTGATTTATCAGTCTACTCAGGCTTTAGCAGAGCTCAGTAACGCTGAGATTAATAACCGATCACATTGATTTATCAGTCTACTCAGGCTTTAGCAGAGCTCAGTAACACTGAGATTAATAACCGATCACATTGATTTATCAGTCTACTCAGGCTTTAGCAGAGCTCAGTAACACTGAGATTAATAACTGATCACATTGATTTATCAGTCTACTCAGACTTTAGCAGAGCTCAGTAACGCTGAGATTAATAACTGATCACATTGATTTATCAGTCTACTCAGGCTTTAGCAGAGCTCAGTAACGCTGAGATTAATAACCGATCACATTGATTTATCAGTCTACTCAGACTTTAGCAGAGCTCAGTAACACTGAGATTAATAACCGATCACATTGATTTATCAGTCTACTCAGGCTTTAGCAGAGCTCAGTAACGCTGAGATTAATAACCGATCACATTGATTTATCAGTCTACTCAGACTTTAGCAGAGCTCAGTAACGCTGAGATTAATAACCGATCACATTGATTTATCAGTCTACTCAGGCTTTAGCAGAGCTCAGTAACGCTGAGATTAATAACCGATCACATTGATTTATCAGTCTACTCAGACTTTAGCAGAGCTCAGTAACGCTGAGATTAATAACCGATCACATTGATTTATCAGTCTACTCAGGCTTTAGCAGAGCTCAGTAACGCTGAGATTAATAACCGATCACATTGATTTATCAGTCTACTCAGGCTTTAGCAGAGCTCAGTAACACTGAGATTAATAACCGATCACATTGATTTATCAGTCTACTCAGGCTTTAGCAGAGCTCAGTAACACTGAGATTAATAACCGATCACATTGATTTATCAGTCTACTCAGGCTTTAGCAGAGCTCAGTAACGCTGAGATTAATTACCGATCACATTGATTTATCAGTCTACTCAGGCTTTAGCAGAGCTCAGTAACGCTGAGATTAATAACCGATCACATTGATTTATCAGTCTACTCAGGCTTTAGCAGAGCTCAGTAACACTGAGATTAATAACCGATCACACTGATTTATCAGTCTACTCAGACTTTAGCAGAGCTCAGTAACACTGAGATTAATAACCGATCACATTGATTTATCAGTCTACTCAGGCTTTAGCAGAGCTCAGTAACACTGAGATTAATAACCGATCACATTGATTTATCAGTCTACTCAGGCTTTAGCAGAGCTCAGTAACACTGAGATTAATAACTGATCACATTGATTTATCAGTCTACTCAGGCTTTAGCAGAGCTCAGTAACACTGAGATTAATAACCGATCACATTGATTTATCAGTCTACTCAGACTTTAGCAGAGCTCAGTAACACTGAGATTAATAACCGATCACATTGATTTATCAGTCTACTCAGACTTTAGCAGAGCTCAGTAACACTGAGATTAATAACCGATCACATTGATTTATCAGTCTACTCAGGCTTTAACAGAGCTCAGTAACACTGAGATTAATAACCGATCACATTGATTTATCAGTCTACTCAGGCTTTAGCAGAGCTCAGTAATGGCGTGACTATATCGCCCAGCTGGCCTGGGAGCACCTTGGAATCCCCCCTAGGGAACTAGTGGAGGTGGCTGGGGAAAGAGAGGTCTGGGCCTCATTGCTTAGGATGCTGCCCCCGCGACCCGAACCCTGGAGAAGCGGAAGATGATGGATGGATGGATGGATGGATGGATGGATGGATGGATGGATGGATATACTAGACACTTTATTTGGTATAATATATGCACCTATTTATTCATTCAGTGGTCATTAAATGTCGCTACCTGTAAATTTTTGTACAGTCATCATTGCGCTGCATCTCTCATCTCAGGTTATAGATTTTATCACAGACTGTTGTTTTTTTCTATTTGTATATCTGCCTGTAGAGAAGATCTGGTTTATTTATTATTGTTATATGTCTACACCCGTTTACAGTTACTGTACAGTGTTGTGTGTCTGCTGCTCGCTGCTAAATTTCCTTCGGGATCAATAAAGTATCTATCTATCTATCTATCTATCTATCTATCTATCTATCTATCTATCTATCTATCTATCTATCTTATATTGATTTATCAGACACATGTACAGGTAAGTCACACTGCTGACGGGAGGAATTAGGTGATGGTTAGTGTGTTAAAGTGTCAGGCAGCGCTCTGAATGTGTTAATGCTGATTAATGCTGAACGAGTGCGGAGGGGAGAGAGGGATCCTGATCATTAATCTGTTGTTCAGTGTTAAACTCGCTAATCCGACGCTGTGGGATTCAAGCTGAAGGAGAAAAACTCCTTACATTTACATATTCATATGTTTACATTACCTGTTTACTTGAACACAGAACTTGCACAGGCACACACTACAATACTGACGGTTTACTGTGTAATAGGTTCTTATATTACTCATTACTCGTGCTACACGTTTACACAGTGGTACATCACAGGTTACTTACAGTTGCATACAAAAGTGTGAACACCCTCATTTGTAAATATACACCGGTCAGGCGTAACACTCTGACCACCTCCTCGTTTCTACGCTCACTGTCCACTTCATCAGCTCCACTTACTGTATAGCTGCACTCTGTAGTTCTACAGTTACAGACTGTAGTCCATCTGTTTCTCTGATACTCTGTTACCCTGTTCTTCAGTGGTCAGGACCCCCATGGACCCTCACAGAGCAGGTACTGTTTGGGTGGTGGGTCATTCTCAGCACTGCAGTAACAGTGATGTGGTGGTGGTGTGTTAGTGTGTGTTGTGCTGGTGTGAGTGGATCAGACACAGCAGTACTGCTGGAGTTTTTAAACACTGTGTCCACTCACTGTCCACTCTATTAGACTCTCCTACCTTGTCGGTCCACCTTGTAGATGTAAAGTCAGAGACGACAGCTCATCTGCTGCTGCACAGTTTGTGTTGGTCATCCTCTAGTCCTTCATCAGTGGTCACAGGACGCTGCCCACAGGACGCTGCCCACAGGACGCTGCCCACAGGACGCTGTTGCCTGGATATTCCGGTTGGTGGACTATTCTCAGTCCAGCAGCGACACTGAGGTGTTTAAAAACTCCAGCAGCACTGCTGTGTCTGATCCACTCGCACCAGCACAACACACACTAACACACCACCACCACATCACTGTTACTGCAGTGCTGAGAATGACCCACCACCCAAACAGTTCCTGCTCTGTGAGGGTCCATGGGGGTCCTGACCACTGAAGAACAGGGTAACAGAGTATCAGAGAAACAGATGGACTACAGTCTGTAACTGTAGAACTACAGAGTGCAGCTATATGAGATGATGAAATATTTGAATAGTTATTTTGTTACATAAGTTCATACAATGCCCATAGTGCTATGATTGATTATGCATTCGATATTTGTTTATTTGCCCATACATCACATTATTATATAATTTAGATTGTGGACCAGCTGTGCCCTCATGCGTTTGGACACTTATGGTGTTTCTTCATCCTTCTGGCACAAATATACAAAATATTTCATAATAAATTACCAAAGACTGGTTCTGTCTGGACGAATCTTCTAATCCAAAGATGATTTTTGAATTTCTTGGGCCTTTTTTTTACAGTCCACACTTCAAAGGTATAGAACAGAATGAGAGACTGGAACTGCTTTCTTTCACTCCAGGACCCCACAGGCCCATCTGTACACTCAATAACAGGTTGAGGGAATCCCCCTCCCTATGACCCCCTCAGACAGTGTTTGGGTGTGTCGGCCTAATTTTCCGTACATTACTGATAGAAACCAGGGAGAAAGTTCTAATCAGAGATGTTTATGGTTTGATGCATCAGATCTGCTTCACCCCTTCAGCCGTCAGTGTTGTCTGTTTATGTCTCTCCCAGCCGTGTCCGGTGGTCTGGAGTAAACATGTCTGGATGCATAAAGCAAAACAAAGGGACGTGACTCCACCTAGTGTCCCAACAGGGGAGGTTCGCCGTTACATCGCCATAATATCCGTGATGTGAGTCACAGAATCATTGAGCTGTTAACCTCTTTTGTAGGTTCAAATCAAAATAATGTTCCTGAACTAGAATTCAACTTTAAATTTACACCTAATTTTATATACACACTTAAGTTCTTATGCATGTGAAGGCAGACAACCGAATACTTTACACTCGGCACAATGCAGTCAGACAAGTACCGTCTCCTGGCAACCGCCAAACCCAGACTCGTCCATCGGATTTCCAGATGGAGAAGCGTGATTGGTCACTCCAGAGAACACGTCTCCACTGCTCTAGAGTCCAGTGGCGGCGCTTTACACCACTGCATTCCACGCTTTGCATTGCGCTTGGTGATGTAAGGCTTGGATGCAGCTGCTCGGCCATGGAAACCCATTCCATGAAGCTCTCTACGCTGTTCTTGAGCTGATCTGAAGGCCACATGAAGTTTGGAGGTCTGTAGTGATGGACTCTGCAGAAAGTCGGTGACCTCTGCTCACTATGCCCCTCAGCATCCGCTGACCTCTCTGTCATTTTACGTGGCCGACCACTTCGTGGCTGAGCTGCTGTCGTTCCCAATCGCTTCCACTTTGTTATAATCCCACTGACAGTGGACTGTGGAATATTTAGTAGTGAGGAAATTTCACGACTGGACTTGCTGCACAGGTGGCGTCCGATCACGGCACCACGCTGGAACTCACTGAGCTCCTGAGAGCGACCCATTCTTTCACTAATGTCTGTAGAAGCAGTCTGCAGGCCGAGGGGCTCGGCTTTATACACCTGTGGCCATGGAAGTGACTGGAACACCTGAACTCAATGATCTGGATGGGGGAGTAAAAACCTTTGGAAATATAGCTGTATAAAGTTTACAGACTAAATAACTAAATATCCATGAGCTGAGTGAACAGTATGAAAAATGAAAATTAAATTGTTGTATATAGTAACCCAAAAGGGTTCTATTGTTTTGATGTCTGTATAAGTTCTATATAGAACTCTCTAGAGCATTTTCCATCAGTCTGAAGAGCCCTTTAAATATGCAAGGGGTTCTTTGAGTGTTCATGGTTCTATATAGAGCCATTTTTTTTACTAAGGAACCCTACCAGTGTTTGCTTGGGTGTACTCTCTTTAGACTCTCTTAAACTGGTGTGTTTATCCTGGGAGGAAAGGCAGGTCTAAACACGCTACATTAGAAACAGTATATTTTGTTAGCTTAGCATAGGGTGGCAGGAAAAGCTCTTTAGCTCTGAGGTCAGTGTGTTTTGTTTATTTGGTATAGGCTGTAATCCCCTCTTGAGTAGAGTTTCTAGTCTACCCACACAACTTTAACGTCTTTCCCACAGTCCACTGCTGTTCATAGGTTAACTTGATTGGGTGTGCTTGTTTATTCGTCTGTATAATAAACCTGGTAAGTTTATCTGCCTTATTCTGGTCTCTGTACCCCTTTATTGTGCTCTTCCATCCTGTTACTGTCCTTCCCTCCTCCTAGGCCTGAGTCTATGGTTGGGATGTAACAGTTATCATTATCTTATCATTGTTCTATCTGTACAGTGGTACATTTTTAGGGTTGGCTTGGCCTGGCCTGTGGTTGTGGGTTGTGGGGGTGACATCTTTTTTTAAGGCCCAAAATATAAGGCCTGATTCAATCAAGTAACCGCACAGCCAGTAATGGTGACACAGTTGCACTATGTTGGCACTGCAGTGCAGGAAACTCAGCACATTTACATTTCTGGCATTGGGCTGACGCTCTTATACAGTGTGACTTACAATTAGATCATTTTACACAGGTGGCCCAAGGTGGTGTTGGGAGTCTTGCCCAAGGACTCTTATTGGTATAGTGATTACCCAGCTGGGGGATTGAACCCCAGCCTACAGTGTAGAAGACAGAGGTGTTACCCACTACACTAACCAACCACCACCCACTACACTAACCAACCACATTTAGCTGTAGTGATGCAACCAACTGCCTGAGGAATAAACCTGCATTGATTTTCTATTATTAATGATAGACTCTTGGCAAAGAATTTGGATCCGTGTCGCAATAAGTAATGACTATCAAGCAAGCAGAATCGTTATAAAACGTATTGTTTATTATGGCTTCAGCCTACTTAGACCGATAGGCAGTATCAGAAACACACACAGCAATAGAGAACACAGCAAAACATTTCCTTTTTCCACCGAAGCTGGAAAAAACATCCCAACTTTGAACAGGACGTTTCTCATTAGTGAAGAATCGCAATAAATAATTGAATCAAAGGCAACGGAGAAACCCTGACGACGTTATTCCTTTTCTAAAGGCCCAAAACAGACACGTTTCATCTGTGAACGGTAATGAGCAGGGAAATGAGCTCTCACACTGCGCCAAACAGGTCACTGTCACTTCTGCAGTGGAGATTTTTGCATGAATCATCGTTGTTATTTTCTGCGCTCATGTTTTCTGTGATTGTCTCAGTTCACACGTCTAGTGCCGAGCTAATCGCCGACAGGCTGCTGAAAGACAGAAGGCGAGGAGGGAGGGAGCGAGCGGCGGGTTTGCAGACCAGACACCCTGTTCGCGAGGCTGGCGTGTCATCTTGTCGTCCGACACCATTTGCTTTAGCATATGCTGACCATACAAGCAAGTGGTGGTCATGGTAAATATCAGTTTGTCCAATTCCAATTCAAAAGACTTTTGCACGTGCTCACTTTGCACACACACATTTTTCCATGACATTTATTCTAATTTTGTGACCGAGCAGTTTGCCACATTTTGGGAATGTCTTGAGCAAAGAGTGCACCTCCAAACAACAACTTTACTGAAAAGGGCTTGCTCCAGGGCTGTGGCGCTCCCGGCCACCAGAGGGAGACCACGCACACCTCCCAGGCCCAATCAAGCCCACTGCCCTACACCTGGGCAGAGAGCTTTATAAGCGAAGAGAAGGAGGTGCACATTGCTGTGTCTTTCGCTGTGTCCCAATTGTGCACTTAATGCTAATACTAACTGGTGTTTGAGTATGTAGTATGTAGTGTAGTCATACGTGTCAGAGTTGAGCACACTCAAAAAGAACCAGTCGATTTTTTTAGTACAGTAATGATGCACACTATTGTCCCACAATCCAATGGGAAACGGAAAAGGATGAGCTCTTCACGTCTGGAAAATTCTGAACAGGTGGTGGACGGTGATGCGACAGTGGCTGCGGTGGTGGCGGGACCAGAAACGGCGTATAAATGTTTGTCGCAAATTTGTAAAATATTCTGTAAAAAACAAACGTGTTGTCCTTACTAATGTTTTCATTCGTTAGAGTCTCTAAGATCTCTGTTTGTGAACGCATGTTAATTTGTTAGCTAGCCTTCAGTGTCTAGCTTACTATGATGTGCGTTGTCATAGCAACGGTTCGTCGCCTCCTGTCGGTTAGAATGGTGTAGTATGTTAATATTCTGTGTACTAACCTGTTGAGCTGATACTACTAAGATTAGTACACAGTCCGTACCGTTTAGTGTCGGCGTGTAGCGCGTACCGTTTAGTGTCGGCGTGTAGTGTGTACCGTTTAGTGTCGGCGTGTAGCGCGTACCGTTTAGTGTCGGCGTGTAGCGCGTACCGTTTAGTGTCGGCGTGTAGTGTGTACCGTTTAGTGTCGGCGTGTAGCGCGTACCGTTTAGTGTCGGCGTGTAGCGCGTACCGTTTAGTGTCGGCGTGTAGTGCGCACCGTTTAGTGTCGGCGTGTAGCGCGTACCGTTTAGTGTCGGCGTGTAGCGCGCACCGTTTAGTGTCGGCGTGTAGCGCGTACCGTTTAGTGTCGGCGTGTAGCGCGTACCGTTTAGTGTCGGCGTGTAGCGCGTACCGTTTAGTGTCGGCGTGTAGCGCGTACCGTTTAGTGTCGGCGTGTAGCGCGCACCGTTTAGTGTCGGCGTGTAGCGCGCACCGTTTAGTGTCGGCGTGTAGCGCGCACCGTTTAGTGTCGGCGTGTAGCGCGCACCGTTTAGTGTCGGCGTGTAGCGCGCACCGTTTAGTGTCGGCGTGTAGCGCGTACCGTTTAGTGTCGGCGTGTAGCGCGTACCGTTTAGTGTCGGCGTGTAGCGCGTACCGTTTAGTGTCGGCGTGTAGCGCGTACCGTTTAGTGTCGGCGTGTAGCGCGTACCGTTTAGTGTCGGCGTGTAGTGCGCACCGTTTAGTGTCGGCGTGTAGTGCGTACCGTTTAGTGTCGGCGTGTAGTGCGCACCGTTTAGTGTCGGCGTGTAGTGCGCACCGTTTAGTGTCGGCGTGTAGCGCGTACCGTTTAGTGTCGGCGTGTAGTGTGTACCGTTTAGTGTCGGCGTGTAGCGCGTACCGTTTAGTGTCGGCGTGTAGCGCGTACCGTTTAGTGTCGGCGTGTAGTGCGCACCGTTTAGTGTCGGCGTGTAGCGCGTACCGTTTAGTGTCGGCGTGTAGCGCGCACCGTTTAGTGTCGGCGTGTAGCGCGTACCGTTTAGTGTCGGCGTGTAGCGCGTACCGTTTAGTGTCGGCGTGTAGCGCGTACCGTTTAGTGTCGGCGTGTAGCGCGTACCGTTTAGTGTCGGCGTGTAGTGCGCACCGTTTAGTGTCGGCGTGTAGTGCGCACCGTTTAGTGTCGGCGTGTAGCGCGCACCGTTTAGTGTCGGCGTGTAGCGCGCACCGTTTAGTGTCGGCGTGTAGCGCGCACCGTTTAGTGTCGGCGTGTAGCGCGTACCGTTTAGTGTCGGCGTGTAGCGCGCACCGTTTAGTGTCGGCGTGTAGTGCGCACCGTTTAGTGTCGGCGTGTAGCGCGTACCGTTTAGTGTCGGCGTGTAGTGCGCACCGTTTAGTGTCGGCGTGTAGCGCGTACCGTTTAGTGTCGGCGTGTAGCGCGTACCGTTTAGTGTCGGCGTGTAGCGCGTACCGTTTAGTGTCGGCGTGTAGCGCGTACCGTTTAGTGTCGGCGTGTAGCGCGTACCGTTTAGTGTCGGCGTGTAGCGCGCACCGTTTAGTGTCGGCGTGTAGTGCGTACCGTTTAGTGTCGGCGTGTAGTGCGCACCGTTTAGTGTCGGCGTGTAGTGCGCACCGTTTAGTGTCGGCGTGTAGCGCGTACCGTTTAGTGTCGGCGTGTAGTGTGTACCGTTTAGTGTCGGCGTGTAGCGCGTACCGTTTAGTGTCGGCGTGTAGCGCGTACCGTTTAGTGTCGGCGTGTAGTGTGTACCGTTTAGTGTCGGCGTGTAGCGCGTACCGTTTAGTGTCGGCGTGTAGCGCGCACCGTTTAGTGTCGGCGTGTAGCGCGTACCGTTTAGTGTCGGCGTGTAGCGCGTACCGTTTAGTGTCGGCGTGTAGCGCGTACCGTTTAGTGTCGGCGTGTAGCGCGTACCGTTTAGTGTCGGCGTGTAGTGCGCACCGTTTAGTGTCGGCGTGTAGTGCGCACCGTTTAGTGTCGGCGTGTAGCGCGTACCGTTTAGTGTCGGCGTGTAGCGCGCACCGTTTAGTGTCGGCGTGTAGCGCGTACCGTTTAGTGTCGGCGTGTAGCGCGTACCGTTTAGTGTCGGCGTGTAGCGCGTACCGTTTAGTGTCGGCGTGTAGCGCGTACCGTTTAGTGTCGGCGTGTAGTGCGCACCGTTTAGTGTCGGCGTGTAGTGCGCACCGTTTAGTGTCGGCGTGTAGCGCGCACCGTTTAGTGTCGGCGTGTAGTGCGCACCGTTTAGTGTCGGCGTGTAGCGCGCACCGTTTAGTGTCGGCGTGTAGCGCGTACCGTTTAGTGTCGGCGTGTAGTGCGCACCGTTTAGTGTCGGCGTGTAGTGCGCACCGTTTAGTGTCGGCGTGTAGCGCGTACCGTTTAGTGTCGGCGTGTAGTGCGCACCGTTTAGTGTCGGCGTGTAGCGCGTACCGTTTAGTGTCGGCGTGTAGCGCGTACCGTTTAGTGTCGGCGTGTAGCGCGTACCGTTTAGTGTCGGCGTGTAGTGCGCACCGTTTAGTGTCGGCGTGTAGCGCGTACCGTTTAGTGTCGGCGTGTAGTGCGCACCGTTTAGTGTCGGCGTGTAGTGCGCACCGTTTAGTGTCGGCGTGTAGTGCGCACCGTTTAGTGTCGGCGTGTAGCGCGTACCGTTTAGTGTCGGCGTGTAGTGCGCACCGTTTAGTGTCGGCGTGTAGTGCGCACCGTTTAGTGTCGGCGTGTAGTGTGCACCGTTTAGTGTCGGCGTGTAGTGCACAATTGGGATGCAGCCTTTGTTTCCTCGTGACATCCGACTTTCTCCAGCCTCCTCTCGAGATTTCCTTCTTTCTCTTCTGTTTTGGTTCTGTTTCCGTTGGGAAAGTCATTTGTCTTTTTTCAATGACGTCATTTTCTCTCGACTTCCGAGAAAGCCAGTCTTCCTCTGACGTCCTTTGTTCTTTTTCCGGCCTAACAAAAAGTGCTGAACATCAGGCGCTGAAGTTTTTTAGTTCAGCTTATACGTCTGCTGTACATAAGGTTGGCACTTGGGTCCTAAAACATGCGGTGGCCCACCTGATATGCCCTGGGATAGAACTCAACCAGCCTGGGTTCACATCCTCCGTCTGGTGAGCCGTCCACTGTTAAAAAATAATCATTTGAATGATTGCAGAATATGAATGTGTTGATTAATGGGCTCCCAGAGTGGTGGATCGTGCAGGGGGTCCATGAATGTAAAGAAAAACAAATGAAGTTAAAGAGTTTTTCCCCAATACTGGCTGATGGTGATAAAACCTGGCACTGTTTCAATTTTAAAAAATCTGCATAGAAGATGCCGAGTGTTATTAGGTGCTGATGGTCCATGTGTTTTCATGAACAGCATGCTCTGAAACTGCTCTCTGTCTTTAGTTGAAGTATGAATAGGTTATTAGTTAATATACTAGACATAATATTAACCTAATAACCTATTCTAATGTCCTATAATAAGATTATTAGTCAAGTCTATGAACAGTATTTTATCTACATCTCCAGAAGTCTGCATTTCTTCTGAAATGAAGGTGTTAATAGTGAGTTTGTGCTGCAGTAACATCCTCTTCTTTTCTGGGAGGGCTTTACACTAGATGTTGGAACATTGCTGTGAGGATTTGATTGAACATTAGTGAGGTCAGGTGTTGATGTTGGATGGTCAGTTCTGGTCAGAGCTCCATCACTCCAGAGAACACAGTTCCACTGCTCCGCAGCCCAATGCTGGGGGCTTAGGGCTCATGTGGAGACCTTAAGCTCTTAAAGTCGCTAGGTTTACTCATTATGACTGTCCAGACACTTTTGAACATTCAGTGTAATTGGCAGTGTGTTTCCACTAAAAAACAACGAATTAAAGATGTAATGGTGAAGCTGTTTCAGCAGCACTTAGACTTTTACCAAACAAAACTGATAATACAGAAATTGTCCTCGGCCTCATGAGAGAACACAGACTTACTTCAGGAAACTGTAATCATTATAAAGCCTTTTGAACATATAACTTCACAAACTGTACTGGACTCTTGGCTCGAATCAGTGGTGGACAAAGTACAAAACTTGTCACTAAAAGCAGAAATATAGACATTTATATATAGACGCTTATCCTTCTGGGTCGTGGGCGGAGCTGGAGCCTATCCCCGCAGTAATTGGGAGGAAGGCAAAGCAGAAATACTTTGGGTAACAAATTACTAAGCAGTTCTATTTCTACTTGAGTAAACGTACTGGCTATCAAAGGTCCCAAAGCCTCAAAAATAAAAGTACTGTAGGTTATTATACTTATAGATATTATTTTGATCAACAGTTTCTGAGTGTGTGCAGCTGCAAACATGAATCAAGAATGAATTGCTTGTCCAAAAAAAACAAAAAAAAAAACAGTACTTTTACGGATGTCCAATTTTATATTGTTTTCATATTTTGTTCATGTCAATACAATAACCAGCATGCATTATCCAAATACCTCATTAAACTCTGAGGTGCCGGCCACCGAGCCGGAGGGCCGCCGGCCCAGCCACCGAGCCGGAGGGCCGGCATCCCAGCCACCGAGCTAAAGGCTCTTACACACTGTGGTGCAAATAAACCTCAATGTGTGAAACATTAGGACACAATTTGTTTGCTGCACAACTTTTCACACCAGATAAATTTTTTTACAAATATTTGGATGTTTGGAGTGCAAGACATCAGTTATAGACTGTAATTAAGACACTGACATCCGAGTTAATTGATCAAATAAATCGCTCTGATGCTCCTTCCATACAGTTTCAGTAAGCTAAGCTGGCCACAATTATCGGGATTTTGTCTTTTTTGTTGAAGTTTGTGAAGTTAAAGGCACTGTGACTCAGTTATTCAGGGCTTTTCTATATAGTGTTTAGTAGCATTGTTCTGTACGTGTCTACGTGTCTCTTAACACACGCCAGTTTGTTTCCTGTGGGTTTGTTTTTGTTGTAGCACCACTTTAAAAATCGCCTGCACGTCGTACAAAGACGGCGATCTGTTGTTGAGCATTAATTCAACTCGTACATTGGTCGTCGATTCTATCTGTATTCAGAATGAAATGAACACCGGAGAGTTTGTTCCCTTTCAGTCAGAGAAAAGGACGCAAGATATTGAGACCACCATCCTAACTTTAGCTGTTTAAGTAGTCCTCCTCATCAGATGAGTCATTTCCGTCGTCTGAGTAATTCTTTCTCTCCACTCTAATAATGATTTGGAGACAGTTACTATAGTTACAGTATTATGGCTGCAGAAAGCAGAGGTGGGTAGCAGCTACCTGTATTTACTCAAGTACTTTCAGTAAAATAATGATGGATTAATACTCAAAACCTAATACTTTCACTTCTGCTCAAGCAGATTAAATTGGTGATTAAAGGAATCTACATTTTACACAGTTACATTTTAGCCGCTCATATTTAGTCCCCAATTCCTTTTTGTGTTTAACTTTGTTCTGTTTTGTTGATGACATCACTGCTGCTTTACGATTGGACACATCTTTTTTGTACTTTTGTACTTCGAGTTGTTCAATAGCAATAAAATATTCAGCTTCCTTCCAGCCAACGAAAACAAAACGGCCCCAAAAGTCCACCTCAAAGCTGGTGCAGTTTCATCCCTCTTTCAAGATGCATCATCAGAAGGGGGTTTTAATCTTTAAACTACACTCTGGAGACTCCACAAGGAGATGAGTAAGCATGTTTAAAGATCTGGCAGTGGTTAAATTATTCATCTCGGCCAGGCTTCCCCTTTAAGAGCAAGCCCTTTTGATGCTTTTACTCAAGCAGAAATGCTTCTTTCACTCAAATTCATAAGATGTGTACTTTGTCCACCTCTTAATTTATTCCGTTTTGGGAAGTATCAGATATTAGATGATCTTTTTCTGCTCAAGAGTTCAGAAGCGTTACAAGGAAACAGGAACACTGTTAGGGCCTGGACAGAGTTCATTCTCTTACTTTTAAAAAAGCAACACCCAGAAAAGTCACTCATCGTCCTTTCGTCACCACCGACTCGTCCTCACGCTCGTGGGGTTACAGCACCTCGGCCTGGTTTAAAAGGCCGAACGTCACGCCTGCAGAGACTTACTGACACCAGAGCTCAACCCCAGCAGCTCCTCACTAATCGGATTGCTGCTTCTCAATTTCTTCCTCTCTCCATCTCCCTATCCTTTCCCCCGTCCCTCTCTCGCTCCTCCACTTTGTCCTGCATGTCAGCGCCTCCCATGGTGGGGGCGGAACTTAGGAGGCATTATCCATCCTTCCCTTCGGAGCTTTCTGAAGCCAGGGGGGCTTCCTCGGACGAGGGGGACTGAGCGCCTCCTGGACCATCTGCAGAGAGAGAGAGAGAAACCACTGAAGGAGGACAAAAGCATCAAGTCACCCATCACTGTATATTTCATACTATCATTTATTAACTGACACATTTGTCAAATTATACTGAATGTTTATCGTTCACTGCTAGGAAAGACAGACAGTGTGCTTTATTAAAAGCTGTAGTTGGTCACAACCGTGCTGTAGAAAAGCAAGGCTTTAGTCCAGGAGTCAGAAACATGCGGCTGTTTTACTGCCCCCTTGTGGCTCCACAGCTGAATCAGATCAGCAGGTAATAATAAAATAATCCTCCTCTACAGTAAAATAAAGCTCTGCTGATCCTTCAACACAGTTTAACAGTAAATGGTCTTAAACGCTGGAGTTAATGTAGAACTGCTGATTCACCCTTTAACCCTGAAGATCAGCGCAGACGGCTGGTCACCATAGCAACACAGACAACAGTCTCGCCCAGCTAGTAGCTACGAAACGGCAAAGAGAGAGATTTAAGACGGACATCGATAATCTGGAGACGAATGGACTGATTAGTGTTTATAGTCACTCCAGCTGGTTTCCTGATACGTTTAATCTGCGACGAGAAACCGAAACACTAAAAAGTCACAAAGCTGAATTCAGCTTCCCACTCGAACAGCTTCTTGTTTGAGTTTACATTCTGGCATTTGAGGTGGAACGGGGACATTAGAAAATGTATAAAAGGTTGAACATTGAGAGACATTTTACTTTAAACTATTCTAGTTTCGTGGAAAAGTTTCCTGGCAGAGATGTGAGAAAAGTGGCTACAGCTGAGCTGAAGCTGAAAGCAGAGCAAAAAGGCTGCATTTTCTCTATATCATGATTTTTATCCTATGCTAGGACATCAGCACATGGCCTAAATCAGTAACGGCTCGCTTTGTACTCAACTCGTGTCTACACTCTCTTACTTCCACAATTCTTCCTGTTCTAACAGACATATTTCTCCAAAGCAGGCTAGCCCCACCTTCACAATAAGAGTCCTTTTCAGAATAACCCAGAACAACCGCTGGAGAATAAATAACCCAGAATAAACTTGGAAAACATTTCTCAAACACACTACGTCTTAAACAGTGGTATTTAATGCAGAAATCCCACCTTATAAGTAGGTATTACTCAGTGATTGTGTTTTGTTTCATGTGTTGTGTCAGCACAACCTAACAGCACCACACATTCATTTCCCCACACTAGGTTTATACAGGCCAGAGACACGGACATTTGAAACACGTAGGTAAATAAAGCTGCTTCAGTAAATACTTCAATTTTGAAGTTTCTGGGAACACAGAACCTGCAAATATGGAACATAGGAAAATACTGGGAACACTGGGCCTGCAAACATAGGAATGTGGGAAAATAGGACCCTGGGAACACTGGGCCTGCAAATATAGGAACATGGGAAAATGGGGCCCTGGAAAATTGGATACCTGGGAACACTGGGCCTGCAAATATGGGAACATAGGAAAATAGGACCCTGGAAACTTGGGGACCTGGGAACACTGGGCCTGCAAATATAGGAACATGGGAAAATGGGGCCCTGGAAAATTGGATACCTGGGAACACTGGGCCTGCAAATATGGGAACATAGGAAAATAGGACCCTGGAAACTTGGGGACCTGGGAACACTGGGCCTGCAAATATAGGAACATGGGAAAATGGGGCCCTGGAAAATTGGATACCTGGGAACACTGGGCCTGCAAATATGGGAACATAGGAAAATAGGACCCTGGAAACTTGGGGACCTGAGAACAATGGGCCTGCAAACATAGGAACATGGGAAAATGGGGCCCTGGAAAATTGGATACCTGGGAACACTGGGCCTGCAAATATGGGAACATAGGAAAATAGGACCCTGGAAACTTGGGGACCTGAGAACAATGGGCCTGCAAACATAGGAACATGGGAAAATAGGACCCTAGTAACATAGTACCATGGAAGCATGGAGCTCTGGGAACATGGAACATGCAAACATAGGGCCATGGGAATGTGGGACCATGAGTACATAGGCCCTGGGAACACAGAACCTCAGGCCCTGGGAAACATAGGGCTCTAGTGACCTAGAACATGTGTGTATTAAGTATTTCACAGCAGCTTAAAACACAGCTCAGCAAACCAGATTCGAGAACCAGCACCAGAATCATTAGCAGTAAAGCAATAAGGGCTTTTTCTGAGAGATGTTTTCTTATGACTTCAACAACATTAGCAGCAGACTGACCGGTGAGGGACAGTTCTGCTAATTTGAGTGGGAGGTCCGAAGGGTTGACCCCTGCCGGAGAGCCGAGAATGTCTGGCAGAGCGTTCCTGCGTCCGGACCTGCCGGACGAGGCAAAGTCCAGAACTGGCTCCACCTCCGTCATTTCCACCACCAGTGCCCTGAGAGAGAGAGAGAGAGAGAGAGAGAGAGAGAGAGAGAGAGAGAAATAAAGGGATTTTTGTTTACACCTCATGTTTTCTTTTTTAAATGATCTCATCCAATTAAAACAAACTTTCTTTCTCGATTACTTAGCGATTAGGCATTAATTAGGATTGTCATTACAACAGAGAGACGGTCACTGGCAGAGAAATATCTGCTGTAAACTGGAAAATATGTCTGAAACGAACAGCTGAGTTCCTTTTTCTGTCCACTAGAGGGCGCGTGTTCACTAAATCCATAGAAGTGAATGGCCTGTTCCGCTCTTGTGGCTCCAGACACCTGAAACAAAGTCCTCCTGTCAAACAAACGCGCCACTTTAAATGTCATGAATGTAATTTGTTCTGACCCTGCGAGTGACACGCAGTACATCCCTAAATGACCCCCCACGCCCACACCCCCGGCCTCGGCCTGCTTCTTTAAATAGAACGTTGCAAAAGAGCTATTGTAGAGGCAGAGCGTGTCTGTTGTCATGGAGACCGTGGATGCTGGGCGACGACGGTTCAGCCAGAGTGAGTGACAGGATGAGGACTCCTCTCCACCATCATCCTCGCTCTGAATGGACATCGTTAACTCAGGATTAACACATAAGATCCTGCATTTGGCTCTCGGTGCTCACAGAAGAAGGAGGGTTCTACGTTAGACAGGGTGATTAGAGCGCATGAGGTAAGTGTGTAGGTCTGATCTCAACACTAGTAGGGAAACAATAACTCACCCCCTACAACCACCCCACGTTCCCCCAACCCCAGTCCTGGGCTGAATACCTTGCAAAACGTCCAATGCAAGGCCAGTAAATAAGGACGGTGCAGGACCACGTGACTGATAAATAAATTAATTAATTAATAATGGTTTCAATTAATCAGATGCATTCAAACATGATTAAACTCTGGGTCCTATTTATTTTTTGTGGGTGATTTTAAATATTGAGTTAACAGGATCCTATGAAACCAACCAAATGGTGTTAAGATAGTTACACACTGCACTGCTAGAAATGAAGGTTCTGTTCAGGTCCATTTCTCACTCATTGAGGTACAAACAGTGTAAATGTTCCCTCAGAGGTTCTACAGTGGTTCTAAGGTCTGATTGTGGAGCTTAAATCAGGTCCTCCAGGTGAAAAGTTGGTATTTGTTCCTTTTCATAACCGAATGTTTTAAAACAGAGCAGTAGAGTAAAAGCCTGGAGGCGAGGCGAGGCGGGGTGTGTGGAGTCAGTCCAGCTTAGAACAGATCATTTCAGTGGATTATGGTTCAGTTATGTTCCCTGACTGAAGGTACTGAGATGGAGCCTTGAGGGAACCACCCCAGGGACAGGAGGGGAACCGACCCAGTGACAGTCTAGCTCACTCTTCACTGTAAACTGCAGTCATTTCATGACCTTTTAAACATTTTGACATATGATAAAGATCATATAACAACACAGCACTGTTTGATGCAATAACACACACCAATCAGGCGTAACGCTCTGACCACCTCCTCGTTTCTACGCTCATTGTCCACTTTGTCAGCTCCACTGACCGTATAGCTGCACTCTGTAGTTCTACAGTTACAGACTGTAGTCCATCTGTTTCTCTGATACTCTGTTACCCTGTTCTTCAGTGGTCAGGACCCCCATGGACCCTCACAGAGCAGGTACTGTTTGGGTGGTGGGTCATTCTCAGCACTGCAGTAACACTGACGTGGTGGTGGTGTGTTAGTGTGTGTTGCGCTGGTGCGAGTGGATCAGACACAGCAGTGCTGCTGGAGTTTTTAAACACTGTGTCCACTCACTGTCCACTCTATTAGACACTCCTACCTCGTCGGTCCACCTTGTAGATGTAAAGTCAGAGACGACAGCTCATCTGCTGCTGCACAGTTTGTGTTGGTCATCCTCTGGTCCTTCATCAGTGGTCACAGGACGCTGCCCACAGGACGCTGCCCACAGGACACTGCTAGCTGGATATTTTTGGTTGGTGGACTGTTCTCAGTCCAGCAGCGACACTGAGGTGTTAAAAACTCCAGCAGCACTGCTGTGTCTGATCCACTCGGAGCAGCACAACACACACTAACAGACACACACACACACGTATTCTCTAAACCACTTCTCCCTCAGGGTCACGGGGGGCTGCTATCCCAGCAGTCATAGGGCGGAAGGCAGGATACACCCTGGACAGGTCGCCAGTCCATCGTAGGGATGGATTCGGTATCTCATTTTAGGCCAGCATAGAACCATCCGTGGTTCTTGTCACGGCCGGTGAGTACCGTAGTGGCTGGGTATCTTCCTCCCCCTAGAACCAGTTAGTGTTAGTGAAAGACTTTAATTCAAGCCTGTGATATTAATGATGGGCTTGTTTGGCGTGTTTGCTGTCCTTTATGCCGCTGAATGCGGTGCATTTAACACACTGGAAGAAAAACAAAACATAAAACGTGGCCTGTGCAGCAGTGTTTACATCACGTGCTATGTTTTATTTATTCCAGTAGGGCAAATTAAGTAAATAAACAACAACTAAACAACAAGAGTGTCCCACTAGTATCTGCTTCCGAAAGAGGATGCGCACTATTTCTGTTTATCTGCTCGAATGAACGTTTGAATAAACATCACGTAAAACGAGGAAAGAGAGGCTCATTTCACATTTTAGTGTCGTCCAATGTGTTAAATTCATCAGACAAACAGGATTTTGCCCATCAGCTTAAATACAAACAAGAAAAAGAATCAACAAGACGTGCCATTTGACCGGGGGTGCCCAAACTTTTGCACGACACTGTAAATAAACATAGTCTGAATGTACAGTAAGAGATAATAAGCTCACGTGCTCACGTGCACGTCCACAATTCAGTGTACACATGGGGGGGAGGGGGAGGAGAGAGAGAGAGAGAGAGAGAGAGAGAGAGAGAGACTGTTTCTATGGTAACCTGTGGCACCTCCCATTCTCTCTCTCTCTTAAAGTCACATGAAAGATACAAAAATACACACCTACTTACAAAACAAATAACAGCCTCCACTCTTCTGGAAAGGCTTCTAAACATTGGAACATTGCTGTGAGGATTTGATTGAGCATTAGTGAGGTCAGGTACTGGTGTTGGATGGCCAGTTCTGGGTCTCTCCAACTCATCCCAAAGGTATTGGATGGAGCTCCATCACTCCAGACAGCACAGTTCGACTGCCCCACAGCCCAATGCTGGGGGGCTTTATACCCCTCTAGCCCACGCTGGGCATTGGGCATGGAGAACTTAGGCTCATGTGCTGCTGATCCAGAGTGTCCCATGCTATTGGTCACTATATATATAGTGGGGGGGCAGGGGGGCAGATGTGGGCTGGAGGTCAGGGAACCGGCCCTGTGACCAGAAGGTTGCCGGTTCGATCCCCAGAGCCGACAGTCCATGACTGAGGTGTCCTTGAGCAAGACACCTAACCCCCAACTGCTCCCCGGGCGCCATGGATAGGGCTGCCCACCGCTCCGGGCAAGTGTGTGCTCACTGCCCCCTAGTGTGTGTGTAAAAAAAAACAAAACAAAAAAAACAATAATAATAATAATATATAGAATTTTATATATATATATATATATATATATATATATATATATATATAAATAATATACTGTAATTGACGAAAGGCTGGATAATGGTCATGCCATGGATGGTTCAGTCTCCACAGGGTGGACGGTGCTGCATGTCAGAAGACCCGTCACTCCAAATCAGTTGTCCGTAGACAGTGGAGGTGCACTCCTCTAAGACACGCCCCCTCAGAAAAATGTGTTAATAGGTCATTAATATGGTATGCCAAGGGTGTTGCTAGACAATTGCCATGGTATTCTAGGCGGTTGCTAAGGTGTTGCTGGGTGGTTGCTTTGAGATCCTGGATAGTTGCTAGAAGGTTACAAGGTGGTTGCTATAGTATTCCAAGTGGTTGCTAAGGTGTTGCTAAGTATTTGCATTGATATTCTAGATAGTTAGGTTACTAGTTGGCTGCTGTGGTTTCCCAGGTGGTTGCTAAGGCATTGCTACGTGGTTACTTTGACATCCTAGACAGTTGCTAGAGGTGGTTGCTATGGTATCCCAGGTGGCTGCCAAGGTGTTTCTATGTTGTTGCTGGTGGTTACTTTGATACCTCCTGGGTTAACAAGGTGTTGCTAATTGGAAAAAAAATTCATTTAACGAAGATTTTATGAAAACCATATCTCCAATGGAACAGTGTTGATATCTTGAAAACCACAGGATGAGTTAGCAGACAAAAATGAGAATAATGATAAGAACGAGAAAAATATAAAGCAGATAATAATAGTGAGCCATTACTGAAAATGCATAAGAGAAAATTTGGCAAATAGAAAAACATGAAAGAAAAAATGAGCCACAGTTTAATATCAAAATTAATGACAATGAGTGGTAATATTTTTGAAAATCTCTTGCAATTTTATGTCATTATTTCCAGCATATTTTGGACATTTTGATACTCAAAATTGTGCATAACACAACATGAGTATGAGCACAAAATGTGCCTTGATGACACCACAATACACTGCAATACAGTCAGTTCCACAGACCTTTCAAAATTTCTGCATAATAAACAGTCGTTCAGAGCGGTTTGGTGTGAATCGCTCAGTTCTAGATAAACTTACCGAGTCAGAGGCGTTCCCAGTGGTGGTGATAGGAACCAGACGTCCCTCTAAAAGCTCCTCACAGTGGTGGTGATAGGAACCAGACGTCCCTCTAAAAGCTCCTACAGAAAGTTCCTACATGAACTGGTTCTGAATTCCCTGCCTGATGACTGAGACGCTGTTTTATGAGAGTTTAGAGAACTTCAACTCCATTCATGGTGGAGGGAGACATGCAGGGCGCTGTGCGGCAAAATAGTCCCCAAAGAAAACTCATTATTCCAGATTTTCCACTGTTTTCCATCATCAACATTCCATATGAGCTCAGAAGACTCGTGTAGGTTCTCTGGTGGTTCTGGATGGTAAATAAAGTGTCTATATCTGTGTTGTAGTCATGGCGACGCCTGGTTCCCATCACCACTACTTTTAATGTTTTACCCTTTAATGTTCAGTCTCTTAAGGCAGCAGCTGTGTATGGGACCATAATCAATATTTAATCAGCCACACTTCCAATAACTCCGCCCATATTATGTGTGATCCTAATATGCAAAATCTGCCCTTTACCATGCAGACGGCCTGTTACACCGAGAGAGAGACAAACACACACAGTGTCTAATGTGAAAGGGGAGCATCTGTTAGTCAGCATCACTCAGACCCCCTGCTGAAGTTCAGTCAGGCTGTGTCTGAAGGACGTTCCTCTGTTTGAGTCCTCTTTAACGCACAGACGCTGTTTAGACTCAGCCTTTCCTTCATTTTTCCATTCATGAAGATTTACTAACACTCATTTACACTCATGAACGACAGCTTCACATTTCAGATGCAGCTTCAGCCTTGAAAATAAGTGTCAGCTGATCTTCAGCCTGATCTCCACCTGCCGTATCTGTGGTGGGTTCGGGGAGCTGTTTCATGTGCAGGGAAACACCCAGTTACTGAAACTGTTCTCCACAGTAATCAGTGACGCGCTACAGACACATGATATAGTATACATTATTATATAGTAACGTATACAGTAGGCTATGTGCTTACATTTAATTACAATACTTAAAAAATACTTAACAACTATTTGTAATTATTCAGTATTTACTATAGACTGTTGATTAACTTCTCTTACTTATTCAGTAACTGCTGTAAATTATTTTTAACTACAATAAATTAATCAGAAACTACAAAAATCTATTGATCAATTATTCAGTATCTACTATGTATTATTCAGAATCTACTATCAATCATTGAGTAACTACTATGAGTTATTCCAGATCTACTATGAATTATTCAATATCTACTATAAATTGTTTGGTAACTATTATGGATAATTCAGTATCCATTATGAATTATTTAGTATCTACTATGAATTATTTAGTAACTACTATTAATTATTCAGTATCTGCTATGAATTATTCAGTAAGTACTATCAATCACTGAGTAACGACGATGAGTATCTAATATTAATTATTTAGTAACTGTTATTAATTATTCAATATCTACTATGAGTTATGTAGTAACTTGTGTATTATTCAGTAACTGCTATTAATTATTCAGTATCGACTATGGATTTTTCAGTATTTACTATCAATCATTGGGTAACTATTATGAATTATTCAATATCTACTATGAATTATTTAGTATCTACTATCAATCATTAAGTAACTGCTATGAATTGTTCAGCGTCTACTATGAATTATTCAGTATCTGCCATCAATTATTGAGTAACTATTATGAATTGTTCAGTATCTACCATCAATTATTCAGTGTATACTACGAATTATTCAGTAACTATTATGAATTATTCAGTAACTGCTATGAATTATTCAGTATCCGCTATGAACGATTCTGTTAGTACTATAAAACTAATGTATGCTTTGTTTATATTCAGTGAGGAACTTAAGTTGGGAGCCACATTAGAGCCCATAATGTTTCAGAGGAGAAAGAACCACCCATGAAAGTGTCTTTAGGGAACTACATGCAAACCTTTAATGGAAGAACCCCAAAGAACCCTGTGGTCTATAACTCGTGGACTAAATGGTGATCATTAGCGTGTTTGGAGGATGAAGATGAGGAGGTTCTATTTCCAGGCGAGTGTTTTGTGTGTCAGATCGTCTCGTCTCGCCTTCAGTGAAGACACACTGCAATTAACACAGCGCAGCGTTCCTGCAGCTGCAGAGCTCAACAGCAGAGAACGTTCTGCTGCCAGAACCCAGAGCAGACAATGATTTGGGTATATTCTGAAAAATTAAGGTTCCTAAATAGTTCTCCGCTTGAATGCATGGTTCTACACTCATTAAAATGAAGGCTCCTAGATGGTTCTCAGCTTGGATGCATGGTTCTACACTCTTAAAATAAAGGTTCTTAAATGGTTAAGTTTGGATGTATGGTTCTACAATCTTTAAAATAAAGGTTCCTATATGGTTCTCAGCTTGGATGCATGGTTCTACACTCTTTAAATAAAGTGTCTTATATGGTTCTCGGCTTGGAAGTATGGTTTTACAATCTTAAATATAAATGGCTCTTAGCTTGGACATGTGGTTTTTAATGGCCTTGAACTCTTAAAATGAAAGGTTCTTAAATGGTTCTTTGCCTGCACTGGTTCTACAGTCTTTAAAATAAAGGTTCCTAGGTGGATATCAGTTTAAACAACAAAATGTTCATAAATGGTTCTAGGCTGGTTTTACACTCTTAAAAACAAAGATTTCTGAATGGTTCTAAGTAGTTCTATAATTTTATAGGCACTTTTTTGAGCCGAAACTCTTGTACCTTAGATCAGGTTGGTTTTTGGAGAAGATGGGTTTAGGACGGTCTACACACCTCCGGTTCCTCCAGTTACAGTCAGGTACACTATATTTCCAAAAGTATTCGGTCGTCTGGCTTCACACGCATATGAAATTGAGTGACGTCCCATTCTTAATCCACAGGGTTTAATATGATGTCGGCCCACCCTTTGCAGCTATAACAGCTTCAGCTCTTCTGGGAAGGCTTTCCACAAGGGTTAGGAGTGTTTATGGGAATTTCTGTCCGTTCTTCCAGAAGAGCATTTGTGAGGTCAGACACTGATGTTGGACGAGAAGGCCTGGCTCACAGTCTCCGCTCTAATTCATCCCAAAGGTGTTCTATCAGGTTGAGGTCAGGACTCTGTGCAGGCCAGTCCAGTTCTTCCACACCAAACTGGGTCATCCACGTCTTTATGGACCTGCTTTGTGCACTGGTGTGCAGTCATGTTGGAACAGGAAGGGGCCGTCCCCAAACTGTTCCCACAAAGTTGGGAGCGTGAAATTTTCCAGAATCTCTTGGTGCTGAAGCTTTAAGAGTTCCTTTCACTGGAACTAAGGGGCCGAGCCCACCTCCTGAAACACAACCCCACACCATGATCCCCCCTCCACCAAACTTTACACTCAGCACAATGCAGTCAGACAAGTACCGTCTCCTGGCAACCGCCAAACCCAGACTCGTCCATTGGATTTCCAGACGGAGAAGCGTGATTGGTCACTCCAGAGAACTCGTTTCCACTGCTCTAGAGTCCAGTGGCGGCGCTTTACACCACTGCACTCCACGCTTTGCACTGCGCTTGGTGAATACTTTTGTGAATACTTTTGGACATATAGTGTATCTTCACAAGCCTAAATAAGGCATCATGGAGACGTTCAGTACCCTGGACAGGGTCCTTAGGTTTGCTGGACACAGCATAGAAAGGGTTGATTCAGCACTGCGGACAGCGAATGTCTTACGTTTGACCTCCACAACGTCCACAAGGGCCTGCTGTCACTTCAGCATGAGACCGTATAAAATTAACTCGGCTCTTTGTTCTGCTTCTGAGAGTGAAGCCATACAAGAACCACTTTTGGATCCATAAAGAACATTTCGAAGTTCATTTCAAATGACAGAGTGCGTGAAGTGCGAAGAACCTTTTAAAATACTGAAAACAAAATGCACTGATTCATTATATGCATTATAATTAGAGACCTTTACACTCAACTTCTCCACTGCTCCATAAGGGTTCTTTAGAAAAATCACCCTTTGCATGATTAAATGGTTCTGTGCATGGTGATATGGTTCTTCAGATTGAGGGAGAATGTGCTGTAGGGGCTTCTAAATCTTTTTGTTCTACATGTTTTTTTTCTGTATAGCACCCAAAGCATTCTTCTACTGTATACTAGCTTGATATCATTATAATAGAACCTTTTTGGGTGTTAAATAGAACCTTTTTTTGAAAACAGATGCTATTTAGAACCATCTTCAATGCATTCTCCATCAATCTGAAGAAGCACTTCACCATGCAAAGAAACATTTAATCATGCAAAGTGTTCCTCAGATTGATAGACAATGTGCTGTAGACGGTTCTATATAGAACTTTTTTGGGTTCTGTTTAGCACCCAAAAAAGGTCCACTGTATACAAGGTTGACAACATAATGATAGAACCCTTTTGGGTGCTAAATAGAACCTTTTTCAAAAACAGATTCTATTTAGAACCATCTTAAGCACATTCTCCATCAACCTGAAGAACCATTTCACCCTGTAAAGAACCATTTAATCACGCAAACTGTTCTTCAGATTGATGGAGAATGTGCTGTAGACGGTTCTATATAGAACATTTTTTGTAGAGAATTTTGTATAGCACCCGAAACGGTTCTCCTTCTGTAAATAATAATGGAAAAGTTTTGAGTGCTACAAAGGTTCTTTTACGCATCCATCAACCTGAAGAACCATTTAATGATGCAAAGAACACTTTAATCATGCAAAGAGTTTTTGAGTGTTCATATTTACATACAGACCAATTTTCTTTACTAAAGAACCCTTGAAGAACCGTGTTTTTAAGAGTGTAGTCTGTGCTGAGGTTCTCGCTGCCGCGTTTTGCACAGGTTGTGGTTTGTTTGTTGTTCTGTAGGAAGTGCTGTGAACAAATCATGACAGCAGTGAAATCACATAAATATGAATGATAAATACGGAATTAGTGCCAGCACTGCTGCTGTTCACTGATCTGCACAGTGTGGGTTTAAATGGCACAAACTGTTTACTAAAAGTTCTTTTTACATGTTTTATTCAATATTTCAGGAATTCCGTGAACAAGCACTCTCAGGAATGAAGGTACTAGACTGCCTCTGTGCCAGTTCCCCTCTCACCACTGGGGTGGTTCGCTCAAGGCTCCATCTCAGTGCCTTTAGTCAGGGAACATAACTGAACCATAATCCACTGAGATGATCTGTTCTAAGCTGGACTGACTCCACACACCCTGCCTCGCCTCGCCTCCAGGCTTTTACTCTACTGCTCTGGTTTAAAACATTCGGTTATGAAAAGGAACAAATACCAACTTTTCACATGGAGAACCTGATTTAAGCTCCACAATCAGACCTTAAACCCACTGCTGCAGCTTTGAGGGAACATCTACACTGTTTGTACCCTGATTAACGAAGAACGTTCCTTTATTTGCAGAACCTTTATTTCTAACAGGGTGGGGAAGAGAATGGTTTGAATGCCGCATGATCTGATCTCTGATATTGTGGATATTAGTTTTATTAGAACATCAGTCTCAGTGTTGGTGAATAAGTTCTCTAATTCTGTTTGAATTGTGACTCATTAGGCTGAAATAACGGCTCTGGCACCTTATTGTGAGTCACGATAAGGACTAATAATGAAATAGCGAGTTACTCTTTGGGAAAATGTCATTATTTCAATAAACTCAGTCATTATTATGTGAAAATAAGATTTTTTTTTCCTCACATAATAAATAAAGCAATTGAGAAAATAAGCAACTTTCTGGTTTGATAGATTATTTTGGGCTGGAAGTTCGAGCTGAGCTGAGTTCTGTGCCGAGTGTGTGTGAAATCGTAAAATCCCTGTTTAGTTTCGCTCATCTGGAAACGAAATAATGACATTTTCCTGAAGAGTAACTCGCTATTTCATTATTAGTCCTTATCGTGACTCACAATAAGGTGCCAGAGCCGTTATTTCAGCCTAATGAGTCACAATTCAAACAGAATTAGAGAACTTATTCACCAACACTGAGACTGATGTTCTAATAAAACTAATATACACAATATCAGAGATCAGATCACGCGGCATTCAAACCATTCTCTTCCCTTCACTGTTAGAAATAAAGGTTCTGCAAATAAAGGAACGTTCTTCGTTAATCAGGGTACAAACAGTGTAGATGTTCCCTCAGAGGTTCTACAGTGGGTTTAAGGTCTGACTGTGGAGCTTAAATCAGTTCCTCCAGGTGAAAAGTTGGTATTTGTTCCTTTTCATAACCGAATGTTTTAAAACAGAGCAGTAGAGTAAAAGCCTGGAGGCGAGGCGAGGCGGGGTGTGTGGAGTCAGTCCAGCTTAGAACAGATCATTTCAGTGGATTATGGTTCAGTTATGTTCCCTGACTAAAGGCACTGAGATGGAGCCTCGAGGGTTCCACCCCAGTGACAGTTTAGCACCTTTATTTCTGAGAGTTCACTGTCAGGCTAAATACTGAGCTTTATTTTTGTTTTTGTTTTTTTTTTTCATTTGAACTCTTTGAGTAACATCAGTAACACTTTCCACTGAGCCCTACGATCATAATGCTTTATAAATGCACTTATAAGGCGTTAAATGGCACAAATAACACTGTAACGGATAGGGTTCTCAGGAGGAACTTGGATTAGTCAAGGCTCTGGTCCATAATTCAGCTTCATTTGAATGAACTTGCTTGTAGTTACATGCATAACGTTTTATAAAATCAGAGCATATAACTTTATTATGCACAAGAACCCTGTAAATATGACTGTTGTAATGCAGAATAACACAGTACACTGGTTCTTCTAAGGTTCTAAGCCATGAGTTCTACACAGAAGCATTTGCATGCTTGAATGGTTCTTTGCATGGTGAAATCTTTTCAGATCGTGTTGTATATGGTTCTATGTAGCACCAAAAAGGGTTCTGCTATTGTTATGATTTAAAAGCTTGTTACAATAGAAGAACCCTTTTTGGTGCTATACGGAACCATAACACATTCTCTGTCAATCTCAGTCTCATTTCATCATGGAAAGAACCATTTATGCATACAAATGGTTTTTGTATGCATGCAGTTTGCTTTGAGTATTCATGGGTCCATGTAGAACCATTTATCTTTACTAAAGAACCCTTGAAGAAACATTTTTGACAGTGTAGAACACATGGTTCTAAATACAACCATCTAAATACATCATGAATACAAGATTCATAGGCAGTGTCGCCAAAAGTATATGGACACCCCTCCTAATTTTTGAGTTCAAGTGTTTCAGCCACACCCATTGTTAACAGGTGAATAAGACCACAAACAGTCTTGCAGTCTTAATAACACTGGTAGTAGAGGGTCAAACTGATGAGCTCAGTGACTTTAACCACGGCGCTGTCATAGGATGCCGCCTCTGACACAATTCAGTTTATGAGATTTCCCTGCTTGAGCTGCCCTGGACAACTGTAAGTGCTATTACTGTGAATAGGATGTGTCTAGGAGTTTCAGCAGCTCAGCTTCGAAGGGATAGACCATGCAAACTCACAGAGCAAGAGTGCTGAGTGCGGAAGAACACAGAGTGAGTGAGTGAGACACAAAGAGATAGACACAGAGACACAGAGAGAGAGAGAGACAGAGACACAGAGAGAGACAAACACTCAGAGACACAGACAAAGGATATTCGTTCTTCTCCATTCTTACCAAAAAGGCTGCCAGTTCAGTGTCCAGAACAGGGAGACGCAGCCCTCGCAGGAGATGACGACAGGACGCAGGTGTGTCATGCAGGGTTCTTCAGTGCTCTGGCTAAACTGCAGCAAGGAACCACAACTAACCAGGTTTGATGTACATAATGTAATAAAACGTGAACCTTGGTTTGGAATTTCAGGTGTGAAAATGCTGTAAT